>NC_081571.1:20691125-20971524 GCF_022355385.1 Mustela nigripes
TGTTAGAGAGGAGAAGGGAGTTGGAGTAAATTGGAAGGGGAGGTGAACCATGAGAGACTATGGACTCTGAAAAACAATCTGAGGGGATTGAAGGGGCGGGGGGTGGGAGGTCAGGGTACCAGATGGTGGGTATTATAGAGGGCATGGATTGCATGGAGCACTGGGTGTGGTGCAAAAATAATGAATACTGTTATGCTGAAAATAAATAAATTGAAAATAAAATTAAATTAAAAAAAAAAAGAATTACGTTTGCTGTAGGTTTTCCATAGATTAATCAGAGGGCATCATATGATCATCATAACACATTTAATATTAATGTGGTCAATGACATTTATTGTTTTTCTGATCATAAACCACTTTTGCATTGCTAATGCCTATTGCATTATAGAGATAATCCTATATTGGTCACATTATTTTCTTTTCCAGTACAAACCACTGGATTTAGTTTTGTTTTCTATAGTGACTAGTGACCTTGCCAAATTTCTGAGTTAATTCGAAACTTTATTTGTAGATTTTTTGGTAAACTTTATAAATTAAATCACATAGTCAGTGATTAATGACAATTTTATTTCTTCTTAGTCTTGCTGGCTTTATGACACTGTGCAGTGTTCAACAGTACAACATTACAGTGTTGAATAGAAGTGGTAATCATGACCACCCCTGTCTTTTTCCAAAATGTGAGGAGGGAGGGAAAGCTTTTATTTGGCTAATATTTTGTAGATAGGCTTTATCAAATTAAGAAAGCTCCCTTCTGGGACGCTTGGGTGGCTCAGTTGGTTAAGCGGCTGCCTTTGGCTTAGGTCATGATCCCAGCGTCCTGAGATCCAGTCCCTACATTGGGCTCCTTGCTCAGTGGGGAACCTGCTTCTCCCTCTGCCTCTGCCTGCCACTCTGTCTGCCTGTGCTCACTCTCTCTGACAAATAAATAAAATCTAAAAAAAAAAAAAAAGCTCCCTTCTGTTCCTGGTTTGTTATGATTACTTTAAATCATGAGTGAGTTTTGAATTTTATCAAATGTGGGTTGTTTTTTTTTTTTTTCTGTATCAATTTAGGTGACTATAAAGGCTTTATCCCTCCTTATTTGCTTAATGTGGAGAATTTCAAATGTCAAAACGACTTTGCATTCCTGGAATAAACCCAGTGGTCATAATGTACAATCTTTTTTATATACCTCTTGATTTATTTTTATTTTATTTAGAATTTTTTTTATGTTCATGGCCTGTAGATTACCTTGTAATTTTCCTTTCTTTTAATCTTTTTTATTTATTTATTTGACAGACAGAGATCACAAGTAGGCAGAGAGGCAGGCAGAGAGTGAGAGAGAGGAGGAAGCAGGCTCCCTGCGGAGCAGAGAGCCCGATGTGGGGCTCGATCCCAGGACCCTGGGATCATGACCTGAGCCGAAGGCAGTGGTTTAACCCACTGAGCCACCCAGGCGCCCCTTTTCTTTTAATATCTTTGTCTGGTTTGGCTAACAAGACTGTGCTGACCTCATAAAACAGATTAGCACATAATCTCTTCTTCTCTTATCTGAAATAGTTTGAGTCAGATTGTTGTTATTTCTTCCATAAATACTTGGATGAATTCCAAGTGCAGCCAACTTATATAGAGATGTCTCTGTGGAAAGGTTATTTTAAATTTACGATTCAATTTTTAATACATATGCAAGAGTATTCATATGGTTCATTTCTTCTTGTGTCAGTTTTGATGAATTCTGTTTTTTAAGATATATGTCCCTTTCACCTAAATTTGTCATACTGTCTCTCCCCTTACTGTCCTCTTAACCTTTTTTAATGTGTGTGACATGATATTAATAATTTGTGTTTTCTTTCTTGATTAGTCTTGCTAGGAGTTATGAACTTTGTTAGTCTTTTCCAAGAGTTATCTCTATTTTATGTTTCATTGATTTTTTTTTGTTCTATTTTTATTATTTCCTTCCCTCTACTTTCTTGCTATTTATTTGCTCTTCTTTTTCTGCCTTCTTGAAGTGGGAGCTTATAGAGATGGTTCCCGACGTACTATGTAGTTCAACGTACGATATTTTGACTTTACGGTGATGCAAAAGCAATATGCATTCAGTTGGAACTGTACTTCACATTGTGTATTTTGATCTTTTGATCTTTTCCTGGGCCAGTAATATGCAGGAAGATCCTCTCCTAATGCTGGGCAGCAGCAGGCAGTCTCAGCTTCTAGTTGCCTCCACAATCACAAGGGTAGACAACTGATACAGCCATTCTGTACCCATAAAATCATTCTGTTTTTCATTTTCAGTGCAGTAGTTAATAAATTAAAGGAGATATTCAACACTTTATTCTAAAGAAGGTTTGTGTTAGATGATTCCCTGTAGGCTAATGTAAGTGCTCTGAGCACATTTAAGGTGGACTAGTGAGGCTAAGCTATTACGTTCAGTAGGTTGGGTACATTAAATGCATTTTCAGCATATTTCATCTTACTATGGGCTTCATTGGACATGACCCTATTGTGAGTCAAGGAAGATCGGTATCATCAATCTTCAAACTTTTTTTGGTAATATATTCATTTAAATATCATCTGTATTTCCATGTAAACAGAAACTTCGTTGTATCCATGTTTTTGTGTGTCATATTTTGTGTATTTTTCACTGCAAAGTATTTTCTGATTCCCACTGTGATTTCTTCTTTGACTCATGGATTATTTTAAAAAGTGTATTTCCAAACATAACAAGATTTCCTAGTTATCTTTTTATTATTTATTTCAAAGTAAATTCCATTGTAGTCAACCAATAGGTTGTATATCAATCCTTATATATTTGTTCATAGTTATACTTTTAGTGAGGGATGTCCCCCTAATATTTGAAATGATATGTTCTATAGTTATTGGGTACAGTGTTCTATACATGTTAAGAGGATAAATTTTGTCAATCTTCTTCCAATCATCTGTAGTCCTTTGGATTTTTATCTGCATGTTGTATCAGCTGCTGCAAGATACTTGTTAAAAATTTCAACTAAGATGGTGTTTTTTTTTTGTTTTGTTTTTTTTTTAGTTTTTTCAGGTTTTGCTTTATGTTTTTTTGAGACTAGGTCTAGATTTAAATTTTATCCATTATGATTTTTTTTCTTTGAACCTTTATTTACTTAGAAGTATGTTATTTGCATTTCTGCTGTTAAAGTTTTTAACAAGAGAGTGAGGCAGTAAAATGTGTTTTTTAAAAAGAACAATTGGTGATGACAATAGGTTTCCTTCTGTCAAGGCACTTTTATGTCCCTGTCTCTGTGTCCTACTTTGCAGTTACAAAAATAAACTGGAGACTTATCAGTTAAGCCAATTATCAATATATGAACTACTGGCAGCACTAGTCACTTTGGTAAATTAAGTGAAATTTTCAGCGCTTACTGACTTGTAATTCATAGTGTTCACTTCTGTTCTCTCAAACCCTGAAGTGGGTGACTGGGGTTCTGTTGGCTCTGACTAATTTTTGAATACTTGCATCTGACTTGAATCTCCAAGAGATCAATCTGATAAGGTAATCTGATTTCACTAACCAAATGACCTTATCTCAGAATGAGTAAGGTGTATAATCATGTTAACAAGCATAAGCAAGTATGTCAGCTTCCACTCTTTTGAGATAGTATATATAATGTGACTCCTTTTTATCACTGAATGTAACAACATTCCTTATACATGGTTTTTTGAACAAAATGAGGCAATTTTCTTGCCTGGTGGGCATTATGAGGCTTATACAACTCTCCATAATCTGAAGCATAAACGTGATGTAAGATGCAGTTTGGTTTATACCTAATAGCTTCTGAGAAATTTTTCATAGAATTTTGGTGGTCGGCAAAGGAATTACTGGAATAAAAATATCGCAGCTTCTGTGCTGTGTGCAGATACTTACTGAGTGTGATGAAGGAATTACTGTCTAACCATGCACATATTCTGAGCAATTAGGCCAAGTGCCAAAACCATTAAGGCTCAAATGCCAAGTGCCCGTAGGGAGGGTTCTGTTACAGGATTTAGCAACCAACCCCTGGCTCAGTTACCAGAGGGTGGCACTCCAGGCTTCCTGATAGCAGTGCCAGGCCCACTGAGACTCAGCAGCTGCCACCCGGCTTTTGCTGGCTTCCAGAGACTCTCCTCAATGCTTCCTCTGTCCCCGCCCTTCTTGCCCATCTGCCCTCCATCTGCCTGCCACCTGAGTGGTGGGGGCCCCGTTGGGGGCACCTTACGAGTTGAGTCATGACACCCAGATGACACATGGCATGCACCTTCCCTGTGCCTCCACGGCTCTTTCTCCAGTTTGGCAGCTTAAAAGGAAAGCGTTGCCAACTCCTGTTTCATAACATTTCAGGGGCTCCATTCTGAGGCTTCTAGAGTTTCCCAGCTCAAGGAAACTGGGCATGGGGGTGGGATAGGGAGAGCCATTCAGGGATTGGGGACATCCAGGCACCCCTGGCCTACGCCCCCCTCCCCCAAAAAACCTGCGGAAACAAGAGTAGCCTTTGTAACTCCACAATTTCATCAAGATGAGCTGAAATCTGGTTCTGCCATTTCCCCGTCTCGTCCTGTTCCACAACCCACCCACCCACCTCCCCCCCAACACACAAAAAAGCAAAACACAGAGCTCTGCAGTATCTTCACAATTTGACTTTTATCCAGAACTGAGGCTCTTTATTTGTTAGAGCTAAGTGTTTGGTCCAAGATTTTCTAATCCTTTCTGTGGGAACTTGAATCAGCACCCCCTCCCCAGTCCCCCGTGGAAGCAGATGGGGATCTTGGCGAGGTTTAGAAGTCCGGGACTTGGCAGGGTGAGATTTCTATTTGCCAGGCTGAATTGCTTGTAATTAAAAAGCTCATCCTCCTCCTTTTTGCACTTCTGAACTTATCTGAGGAATCAAGAGAGTATTTAATCATGCACAGAAACAAATCTGTTCCTATAAGTGAAAATCTGCAGTTGAAGTCGGGCTTAGTGGTAGCAGTGAGTCACGCAGGCTGGTGGGGGTGACGGGGCACCGTCCGTGTCCCGTGCCCAGGTCAGGGCTGGGCGCGCAGCCCTCCTCTCTGCCCCCTTCTCCCGCTATCTCCTGTCCCTGTCCCTTTGCCTCACTTGTGGCTCCAGGCGACATTCCTGGACTGGGGGATTCTGAAGCAGGTTTGGGGTTTTGTTAGTGACACTCACTGACACCAGATTGGTAATGTTTATCTGCTTTCTAATACCGAAAAGAAAATAACTCATTAGTGTTGACATTTTAACGTTCTAGCGTTCTGAGACAAAACTTAACTTTGCTCCTTCCAGACTGAGCTGTGCTAATTGCCAGATTGAGCGTACGTTGGAAACTTGGGAACAAAGTGAGGCGTGACCATTTGTGGCTCTTGGGGTAATAAGCGCTCAGAGTTAATTTTAGAAGTAACTGTTTCAAAAAAAAAAAAAAATCCAAAGGGTGAGTAGCGGGACTTTGCTCCCATGGAGGAGCTCTCCTATGGGGCATGGGTGGCATGGGTGGCTTGGGTGGCAGACGCAGAGGCAACAGTGGCAGGCAGCCCTGATGCACCACCAGAGAGGGGGAGCAGAGCATTCTGTCTGCTTTCGTGACCGTGACTGCTGGGAGCGTTTGTGGAGTCTCCCTGGAGTTGGGTGCCCCGGAGGTGGGTGCCCTGCATTCTTCCAGCGGAGGTGGGGGAGGTGGCCCTTGTGCAGGCTCCCTTCCAGGTTGGCAAGGGCTCGTGCTGCCACATGGGAGCCTTTCTCTGTGCAGTTGTTCTCCGCTCCTACACATACCTGTCACACAGGCAGACAGCTGGCTCCAGTTCTAGCCTTAAAGTCTGCCATGAGGGGGAAGCAGGCAGGAAGAGCGCCGATGGCACAGCTCGCTGGGCAAGCCATGGCAGGATGACCTCTGGACACGATGGGGGTGGGGGGAGGGGGACAGAACCCAACCCTGCTACGCCAGACTGCAGCTGGAGCTTCCAAACTGGAGACTCCCTGGTGAGGCCGAGGACCCAGCAACCGTGAGTTGGGCCCACCCCTGAGCTGTCACCATTGTGCGCAAGCAGCCCCCCGTGTTGGGTTTCCCGAGTCATTCAGAGGCTCCACAAGGCACCGAGGTCTCCTTCCATGGAGGTGGCCCAATCAGGCCCTCTGATTGCTCTCGTTCACATTCATTTATGCAATTTTGTTTTCTTGCCGTTTAACACACGTGTCTCTTTCTATCTCTTTCACACTCACACACAATGAGATTTAGTAACCCATTTTAATGAGGCAATTATATTTTAACTCCATTATGTGCAATTATCCACTTACATAAATTGCCCCAGCTGGAGCGCCTGGTGTTGATGTCTCACTGGCACTGGCTTGCCGGCCCCTGGGGGCAGCTGGGCCTCCAGCCCTGGAACAGGGACGCTCCTGCCGCCCCTGCTGCTCTCCACAGGTGGCTTCGTGCCGCCAAGGGGCAGGGACATTTGCAATTTCTGGCCCACCCGGTGCAGCTCTGGATGGCCGCGTGGGTGGTCTAGAACTCTGTCATCTGCTTTGCTGGGCTGGCAGGGCTGTCTATCTAGACCCAGAGCCCTAGTACCGAGCACCGAGCACCTAGCACCGAGTGGCCAGAAAAACAGCCTCGGACCATCGGAGCCATGCACCTTTCCGTATCCTTTTCCTTTCCAGTCGTCTAGGCTTGACCTGCCTGGGGATGGGATGAAAGGCTGAAGGCCCCTATACGCCCATCCCACCTGTCATAACTTTAAAACAGGCTTTAATGATGAGCTGGGTACTTCATTCAAAGTAACGATCTCCTCCTCTATATGGGAACACGAAACAGGACAGGGCAGTCATCCAAGGACTTGCCACCCCGCTCACGAACCAGAAGTTACCCAGTACTTTCGCATCGACCTATAGCCTTTCATTTCACCCTTGCCTACCCCTCCGAGGGCACCGTGTGCTTACATTTTGTCCTTACCTTTCACTTAATTGTTTAAACGTACTGTCAGGCACGTATGCATCTGGATTCACTGTGTTAGTTTCACTGGCTTTGAGTTTTACCGAAGTGGTGTCATTCTAGAGGTAGCCCCCCGTAACCCAGTCTTCTCCACTGGGTGTAATGAGAGAGATTGGCCTCTGCAACTGTGTGGAGTTACGGCTCCTTTCTAGTCACTGCTATAATAGCATCGTGTGACGAGTTCTCTCCATCCCATCGGTCAAATGAACTTCTGGCTTTCTAGATTGTTTGTTTCGCAGTATGAGCAATCCTTCCATAATATCCCTGTGTACACAGACTAGTATGAATACACAAGAATGTCTGTACCCCGGCGTGGCATTTCTGGGTTCTAGAGTATATAAATGTTCAAGATTTTCAGAGAGTACCAAATTGCTTTCCAGGTGGTTGAACCAACTCATGGCCCCTCCTGCCAGGCAGTATCTTTTGCAGTTTTCCAGATTACCACAGTGTCCAGTGTTACATATGGTTAAGAGCATCTTTTGGATCTGTGGGACCTTGAAAAAACTAGTGGCTCTCTGTAAGCCCCAGCTTTCTCATCTGTGAAGCTGGAGGAAAATGCTTGAGTATGGCACCTGAAATATCTAGTGGGTCACCTTGGCAAATTTCCTTGCCTTAGGAAAATACAATCTTGCCCAGCAACTCAGAACCTTCACGTTGCCAAGGGTAGCCAACCAAAATTCCTTGGGCTGTTACGATGTTGGCTGCTTGTACCTTTCACAATTTAAGCCTGTCCTACAAAGAAAATGAGAGATCAGCAAGATACCAGAAGGTATGAACATTTTCTGGTTTGCTTCACAGGTGGTAATCTGGTCATTTATGTAATTAACACCCACTGCCATTGCTGTCATCTGGTACATGTTAGCTGCGTTTTCTCTATGGACTGTCAGTGGAATGCCAGTGCCCTTGGGGCCGCACAAGGTGACAGGAGCCACACCGAGGCTCAGGAGCCCGTGCCGATGCTGAGGGCAGTGACAGCAGAGGAGGGCTTTTATACCTGTCCCTTATCTCCCCCACCAAGGTCCTCGAAGTGCGGTGTTATTTCCATTCCTCGCTTTTACAGATAAAGAAACTGAAACTATGAGACGGTTAAGTGACTTGTCTTATATAAGTTACAGAAGCTGGACTGCAGCCCAAGTCTTCTGTCACTGAACCCAGCGCTTTTGTCCCACTGCCTCCCGCCTCCCACTACCCCCGCCCCGCTGAATTATGGTCCATTGTGTGTGTATTCATTTTTTCCTCCCCATGCTATTTAGTAATCCACTTGCTTATATTTAAAATAAAAAGAAATTCTTTTGTGTTTCCAGAGGTGGCGGGTAGCCATTAGGCAGACGGACTGCCGAACAAAGTTCACCGTCCATTTGCTTTCGGAGGAACGGTTTGCGAATTCATTGTCAAAGGCTTATTCATAATGAGTAAGGCTTAGGACCACGGGCTTTGATTTCTCCCGGTCAAGTTTTAATGACGGAAAAGTTTGGTAACAAGTGAAGCGCGTAGCTACTGCGCTCTCTTTGTTCTTCCTTGACTTCTCTTCCTGTTTCTGCAAGACCTCCCTTGATCATGTTAATCGTCTTTTTTGTGCTCGTTTTCACTAAAAAGAGTTCTGCGTTCTGAGGGCTCAGGCATGGACTGTTGTTCCTGGTATAGGTGGGGGCGGGGGGCCGGCGGTGACGGCAGAGGGGCGCGGGCACAGGCGCGGTCCCTGGCCTACCACCCTGCCCACAGGCCTGAGCCAAGAAGAAAGTGCTGCTGCCTAGTGAGGGTCATTCCATCCAAAGCTGAGGGACAAGGACCACCCTGATTCCTACCACTCAGGGCCTGCCCCCAGACCACCACTCGGCAGGTAACAGATCCCACAGTCTTTCTGGCTTATTTCCCACTGAACTCTGAAAGGCACTTGTTTGCGAGACTTTCCAGGTGCTTCTTTGTATATGGTTTTGGGGGCAGATGCGATTGGCCAGGTGTGTTTGGTCCGGAGGCTCCAAGTTGAAGTTACCATGTGGGGTGGGTCTCAGCCTCGCCCCAGACTTCCCAGCGAGAGCCTGATTCAGCAGTTCTGGTCTCTGCGGAAAGACAGTCATCACTGAAACCTGACTCTGGCCGCTCCTCTGGGGGGTGATTTAACCCCACTGGCCCTTTCTTCCCTTGTAGGTATGGTTTCTGCCCTCGGGCAGCTTGTAGTCTCTGTTCCCTCAGCTCTCCGCTGTTGGACAGCTGCAGCTAGGCCTTACTTTGTGTTCTGTGCGGGGACACAAGCCCCTGAATATTAGCCGAAAGGATTTGGTCATTGGAAGTCAGAGGAATTCTCCATAAAAACCTAAAAGAAACTTTGCTCAAGTTACTCCCCACTTCTGTGGTGTCACATAATTTATGATCTATATTCTGGCTCAAGAGACCGTCCTCGGACTCAGCTCTCTTATGGATGGTGAAGGTGAACAAGTACTTGACTCACCAAATGGTCTCTTAAGAAACAGAAAAAAAATAGCCTTCATCGAGTCATCTTATGCTCTCGTGCCCCGTCAAGGAGCTGAAGGGTTTTCCAAAGAAGACGAATACTAGAGGCTCTAGTCTGAGCAGTGACTACACTGCTGCCCCTGTGACTGTCCCTGTCCCAGGCACTGCCTCCTTCTGTGTGCTGCCATTTTGGATCTCCAGCTTGGAGCCAGGCATCAACTCCACAAAGCAGACATTGGTATCACTGTTTTCCAGATGAGAATCGGGAAGGTCAGATTGAGGGACTTTGTCCAAGGGCACAGCAGGTACCGAAGCCGGTTCTGTCTACCCCATGCTCTTCTTAACTCTCCACCCATCCTACCACCAGGAAGGGGAAAGAGCAGATCTGTCTCCAAGGCAACCAGAGGAAGGAGGTGGGTCTTCACTGGGTACCGCTCATTTGGGATGTTCACAGCTACTTGATTCTTGGGCAGAGGCTCAGGCCTGGACTGAGGCAGCAGGGAGCGCTTTCCAAATGGACTTCCCTGGCTCTTCGAAGGGAGAAGTTTTCATGTGATCTGGATTTCCCCCTAACAGCGGGAGCCTTGAGCACCGGAGGTTTGTGAGTGAGACTTCTGATAGACAAAGAGGAGGAGATTTTATGACACCTACCATTTTCTGCTGACAACCAAAGAGGCCAGGACACCATGATTCTCAGTAACTAGAAGCTGATTATCTTCTTCTACCTCTGCTTTGATTAGAACAGGCAGAAAACAAAACAGAACTTTGACGATTGTCAGATTGTAAGTTGGTAGTGCCAGTCAGTAACAGAACTGGGCCACTATCACTCATCAGTTATCTATTGAGGAGTCACTGGAATGTAGAAATTCTGCACCAGCTGGACTCCAAGCAGGATTCTTTTAAGGCTGGTAGTTTTGTGGAAATGGGCTAATTCTTCCCTGCGACGTAAGTTCCATCCACCTAATAATCAGCTGCTTCTTATTTAAACATAAGTGCATTCTTGAAGAAATGCTGTGTTAACCTGTGTAAGCCTGTCAGGCTGAACTCTAATTAGTCCTGATGGATACGGAAATTATGTCTCTATTGACATTTTTGTTTGCTCCATGAGATCTAACTACTGGCCAAAATGAACCTAAAAATCAGCCTCACAAGGGAATGTGAGGGCTGTGAGAAATTTGGTAGCTTTAGTGTAAAATGGCTGGGCGGAAACCCACAGGCAGGTTTCAAAATGACCTCCCATTTCACCTAGTGAGGCTGTCTCATTGCAGTGAAAGGCCCACCCAAACGCTTCCTTGGCTGTATTATTAATAGGGCAATAAGCCCGAGTTTATATCTGCCAAAGGAGATCTTAGTTGTGACTTCCAGAGTCTTCCATATTATCTGTTCTTCCCTAAACTTCATACAATTTTAAAACTTTATAAATTTTCACGTACATTTTGAAGGCTTCTTTTTGCTAATAGAAAGTCATTTATTTTATTATTTTTTTAAATTTTTTAAAGAAGATTTTATTTATTTATTTGACAGATCACAAGTAGGCAGAGAGAGACAGAGAAAGAGAGAAAGGAGGAAGCAGGTTCTCTGCTGAGCAGAGAGCCCGATGTGGGACTTGATCCCAGGACCCTGAGATCATGACCTGAGCTGAAGGCAGAGGCTTAACCACTGAGCCACCCAGGCACCCCTGCTAATAGAAAGTCATTTCAAAATAAATAAATTGTTAGGGCAATTATTTCTAGTCTTTAGAACAGAATATCAGATACTCATTAAAAATAGAGTTTTGAAAAAATCTAAGAACTGTATTTAGTGTTTGGTACAACTTACGTTATACTTAAAGGCTCTTCTATTTGATATATCATCTTGGATATTAATAAATGTCACTGCTGTAGCTTTTATACTGGTTCCTTTGTAAATCTACTTGATGATAATTATTTTACTTTTATCAGTGGTTTAGAGCAAACCTTTTAGTTATCTTTATGTCTAGGTAGTTTACAAAGATACAAAATTTGCAAAGTTGGTCTTTTCACATCATTGTGAAATCAGTGTGATTGTATGCAGAAGATTCTAAGGGAGTGAAATTGCAAATTCATTAGTAATGATTATGTAAAATAGGGGTTATCAAAATGCAAAGCCACAATAACGACATTGAAATAGCAATGAAATGTCAACACTCAGTTGTAGAGGCATTTCCATGGCTTCCAGCCACGAGGGAAGGTCTGGTTTTGCTGAAAGATACCAGGTGTGATGGGTGAGTATTATTCTCTGAAGCCAAGGCCTTGGAGTCACATCTTACCTCTGTCATCTGTTACCTAAACTAGATTACCCTGAAAAAAGTAACAGATTTTGTGCCTCAGTTTCCTCGTTGGTAAGAAAGGGATAATGGTCTTGTGATTCAAATAAAAACACATGAAATGCAGAGCACAAAATATGCATTCACTGGATGTTAACTGCTCTTATCTTCATTATGTTTATATTGCTGAAATTTAGATTGGGGGGAAAAAGAAAAAAAAAATGGACACAACTCAGGTGTCTCTACCTTCTTAATCCTTGGTATAATGGTCAAAGTTCTAGAGGAAAAATGAGGACATCTGCGTTCCAGTCTAGGCTTTGACTCCCACTTGCTTTGCAACCCTGTAATACATCTGGATGCTTGCTTCCCTCCTCACTATAATGAGAGGGTCCTGCCAGAGCCTCCCTCTTCCCACGAGCCCCAGACACTCAGATCTGGCTCAAGTGGCTCAAAAACCCACTATTACTTATTTTTTTTAATGTAGTATTAGGTTTTAATGCACCAAAGCAAAATAAATTGTCCAGATGCCAGCTAAAGGGAAAGCTGGAAATAATCTACACAATCTTTTCCGAGATACTTTGGAAAGACTTTTTAGGCAAAATTCTAATCAGCGGAGTCAGAAAAACAAGACCACATTTTAAAAGCGAAAGAAAACAACTGCAAGCGAATAGTAGTTCTCACCTCTTTTATTCCAGTGTCCGGCTTTGGTTCTAGGGCTATCCCATGAAAAGAGGGGCAGAGGAGCAAGGACGAGGAAGCAAGAGGGAGGAGGGAGCTTGTCCTGTGTGGTTGTTATTTTATGAAAAGGTATGCTGGCCAATTTTTTCCAAAGACTAAATCAACCAACACCCAGCAATCTGCCCCAAGAATTTTTTTCCCCCCAATTCAGACCTAATCAAAATAATCTGGTTGTGTCCAAAATGTTTCTAGTAAAATGGCCGTCTCTCTCTTTTCCAGTGTTATTGTTAAATCTGAGCTCCTGTGGGCTTGCACAACCCCGTTGCTGGCCAACATTAGCCAAGGGAATATTCGTACTGTGCGTGTTTCCCTCGGAAAAATGAAGGTGAATAAATGGGAAAAGATGTAACGAATGTTTTGCAACCTTATTATAAATACTTTATGAATGAATCATAGAAATTAAAGATGAAAAAGCCCACTAACTCAGCTGGTTCCCTGATGTCTGCTGCCATATACTTTTAAGTGGTTTGTCTGGTCTAGTTTCTAGTGACTCAGGTTATAGGGAATTTACCACTTTCCCAGTGGAGACAATCTGGCCAGCTAGGAAAATTTCTCAAATTCCCCCTGCTTTGTTTAATATCTCACTAATCTCATATTATTTAGCTTATTGAATGGTTTATTTCTGGTGTCTTTAGATTCTTCATTGTTTTCTATGCATATCTTACATTTCTTTCTTTTCTTTTCATTCAACCTTCCTCTCTTTTTTTGTCAGGAAGAAAGCAAATACTTTTATTTTTTTATTTTTTATTTTTGCTTGTGGATCTGTGAGCAGTAACCATTGGTTTCATTCAACAGATTAACAATAACAGCCACAACCTGGTTTGATCACTATATAACACCATATATATATAACACAATATATATATAACACAATAGTTATATTGTCAAGTGATATGCTAAATACTTTATATTTATTATCTCATTTATTACGTCCCTACTATTCAGATACCAGGAGGGCAAAGTTAAGTAGGATCCTGCAGTTTTTGTGTTAAGACTGATGAATCACAGAGCTGAATCCCTGAAATGGATAATACATCATACATTAATTTAAAAAAAGAAGTTAATATGCATTAAACAGAGTCCTGCAATTGTTGTCGAAGAGGAGAGAAGGAGATGGAAGGAGACAAGCATTCAAACAGATCATGTCAACACGGCACCCCAGGGCCCTGTGGGAATGTGGTGGGTGAGGGGGTCCCTCCAGCTTTGAAGCAGAAGCAGCAAAGGCACGGGTCCCTGCACTGGGGAGATGATATTCCAGATGAGGCAAACTCCAGGTCGAATTCTCAAACAGAGCCTGTGGAGTTGGAGAGGACGGTTGCTTCAGAAATGACATTAAGTTCAATGTTACTAAGTAGAAAATTTTGAGAATTGTTGGGAGATAAACTAGGCCAGGGTCAGATTGTGGAAAGCTCTGGTATTATCTGCTGGGAAATTTGGACTTTGCTCTGGTTTTGAAGCAGAGGAGTGACGTGAGTGCCATGAGGAAAACACCCAGGAGTAGAAGCAAAGGGACTGTGGTTGTGACGTCTGTCCTAGAGAGAGACAATGAGTGTCAGGATTCCCGGGGCAGATTAGTTCTTTCTGGTTGGAACGTCATTGAGGCATTCTGTCTCCCTTGACTCTAAGTAACTATTAAGGTACTTACCAATACCTTCTGAATCTCTGAGTGGATCTTCGGGGTATCTTGATGCTGAAAAATGGGGGGTGGGTGGGTGGGTAGGGAGCCCATGCTGGCTGCAACCAGTGGAGTTATGTCCAAGGATGGTTATTTGCTGACAACTGTCTAACGGTGTCTGTGGAGAGAGACAGGCAATACCACCTAGAAGCATGCAGTCTGTGCGAAGCCCAGTGCCATGGGCGCTAGCATTCATTCTATCAACAAGGTGGCAGCAGAGAGTCAATCTTTGGACAAGCAGCCCAAACCAACATAAGGGGAACTAACCACGTGCAGAAGTGATCCTATCTGAGAGATGAGTTGTTTCTATTTTCCTCCCAGCCTAAAAGTAATAGATAAAAGAAGGCTAATACTTGAGGTCAATAGATTTGATGCGTATCTAATTTGGTTAAGGTGGTTATATTCATAGGATACAAATGATACTAAAATAGCCTTAATCTGATTGATTGAATTCTAACAAGCTTGTCTGAAGCACTGTGCTGACAGAAAGGTAAGGTCTGCTTGGAGTCTAGGAAAAAACAGGATAGACCAAAAGACTCGCACCAATATTCATTCAGAACATCGCAGGAAAGGAGTGACTGTATGTAGCTAACATGTATGTTGCCATCATCCAATTTATCAATGTCTGGAAACACATCAGAATTTCCTATAGCTTGGAGGAAATGGCCCTCCAAATTACTGAACAGTTTTTGTCAGAATCTGAGTTTATCAAATAATCTCCTTTGTATCCACAGAGGCAAAAGGTATAGTAGTAAACAGTGGGCTTTGCTTTCAGACCCTCTGGATTGGTATCTTGGCCCTGACTCTTGGAAGCTGTGTGTATTAGTTTTCTATTGATATATAACAAATTACCCTGAACCTAGCAGTTCAAAATTATAACCATTTATTATCTCACAGTGTTGATGGGTCAGATTCAGAAGTGGTTTAGCTGGGCACTTTTGGCTCAGGGTCTATCATGAGGTTGCTGTCATCAGAAGGCTTGACTGAGGCAGGACGACCCACCCCCAGAGTAGTTCACTTACATGGGGGACCCACTGGTGCTGGTTGTTGGTCCTCCCACCAGGGCTCCTCTACAGGCTCCTTAGGAATCCTCAAGACATACAACTCAAAAGAGAGAGCCAGGAAGAAGGGGCAATCGGTGTCTTTTGTCCTACTGTAGGGAGCACCTCCCATCACTTCTGCCACATTCTGTTCATTAGAACTGGGTCTGTAAGTCTGATTCAAATCAAGGGAGAAGGAGATTGATACCCCACTTCTTGAAGAGAAGAGTTTCAAAGAATTTTCACACGACCGTATGCCATCGCACTGTGTAAACGTGGGCAATTTACCTAAAATCTCCCAATTTCACTTATCAGCCAAAGAAAAATAATTTTAGTATCTGCCTATAGAGTTCTTGTAAGAATAAAATGAATTAGTGGAGAGCTTAAAGCAGTGCGAGATAGATGATGAGAGCTTGGTCAGTTGTTATGCTGATCACTAATTCGGTTCCAGACCTCTTTGGCCTGCGACAGAGCTAATCTAGAGGCAGAAACCATATATGCTGGTATCAGCCATAGGCTTCTCCTTAGGTCAATCATTTCTATAAACAACACAGTTATCTTCATGGCCTCTTGTTGGGCTTTGATGAACTTAGATTCTATTCTTGCCTAGGTTGGGGATCTAAGACCAGCAACATGCTTTCTTCTTCTTTTTTAAAAATAAAGACTTTTTATTCTTTCCTCAACAGTGGAAGTGGTCTGGAAAGGCACCGGCCAGACTACGTGACTCCTCAGGCTCAATGGAATAGAGATGAGGAAGACCAAATGGCACCTGGGGGTCCTGCTGAACTCAGAGGTACAAATCTCAGCTGAGCCATCAGAAGCCATCCAAAAACCCATGAATGGATCCTTTTAGAGTCTTAGGGTGGCATCACTGAGTGAGGGCCTCTCCAGGGCTCTGTCCTAAAGTCACCTCACAAAGCTGTGTCTCTAATATTATAGGAAAGGGAGCCAGAGATGAAAATCCCTTCAAAATCACCCACCTCCATTCCACCTCCAAGAATTGAACTATCAGGAACAAATATTGCGGGAATGTTCTCAGAGGTATTAGCCTAGATTAAATCAAATTAATAAATATTTATTAAGTACCTACTATGAGAAAGTTCACAAAATTTCCTAAATTGTAAGAAACTCTGTGATGGCCAAGGAAGGAATTGAATTTTAACCCATATAGGATCTTAGAGGCACTACTTCTATCTGCTGCAGTCAAAATTCACAGTGATATTCCAAGAACATGGCTCAGGAAGTTAAATAAGGAGAGTTTTGATTTTTTTGCTTAACAAAAGCATTGAATTCAAACCAGAAACCCAGAATCACTACCTACGCTCGCAGTTTCAGCTCTCAAACCAGCAAACTTGCCTTCAAAAAGAGAGAAGAAATTCGATGGGGTGTTCACAGGGCTGGGGGTGGGGAGCGAATGAAATGAAAGTTATAAGTTCAGAACTTTACTTTTTTTTTTTTTTTTAAGATTTTATTTATTTATTTATTTGACAGAGATCACAAGCAGGCAGAGAGGCAGGCAGAGAGAGAGGAGGAAGCAGGCCCCCCGCTGAGCAGAGAGCCCGATGTGGGGCTCGATCCCAGAACTCTGAGATCATGACCTGAGCCGAAGGCAGCGGCTTAACCCACTGAGCCACCCAGGCACCCCCAGAACTTTACTTTTGAATAGCTAAGCAGCACAGTGGCTGGTTCCACAGAAGGCCACACCACCAGAGACCACAAATGTCACCCTCCAGCATGCATACCCTGCTGCCTGTCCCTTCCTTGAAAGAAATGTCCCTTCTATTCAAAGGCAGGATTGAGGGTAAAGTAATACATAGATTTTAACACAATGAAAATGACTATTTTCATTTTAACAAATGAAAATGACTATTTCTGGTCAGGTATTCTTATTGATATGGAAGAAATGAGCAAAGAGACCCCATCGTTTTGGAAGGGATCACATTTTCAGCTCCACAGGAGTTCCAGGATCCCTATTTGCATATTTTCCGTACCCTCTATTACGTAGGGAGGTCTGAGGATATGTGGACATGGACTACTATGATCGAGTCACAGCACATAATTTTCAGGCAAATTTTGCATTTTTAAAGTGGATCACAAACTATCTAATTTCCCCTTGTTTATTCCTATGAGAGAATACCACACAAGGAACCAGGCAGAGGAACAAAGATGAGTCTTTTCCTCGCACAAAGGTCCGCACGAGGAAGGGCGGATGGCTCTCCGCACTGGGCACAGATGCGTGGCTGTAAACCGCATACCCTTCTTTTCTTCTTGGAAAATGGTCCCCAATTAGGCTAGGACACTAGATGAACTGCTGCTAAGGAAAACGTTCATTACTTTCTGCAACAGTGAATGCCATTGAGTTATATCCACGATTCTGAATTCTTTTTCCTCCAAAGGCCCCATTTGGCCTCTAAATCTCTTTCACAACCCCTCCTCCCCTCTCTTAAAAATGTTTCCTATTCACTGGGAGGCTCTCATCCAAGGAAAATAGATGGCAGTGAAGGACCTGGGGGAGGGGGACAGGGAGGCAGAAGGGAGCTGTTTTAGTGAAAGGGTTGGGACGGTTGTTCCCCACATAATGCTTGGATGCTTATTAAGGGGTCGGAGGGCTCTTTTGGCAAACATCAGGTTAGATTCAAACATTCACCCCAGTCCACTGGAATGCACAGATTCATTTGATGGGTTAGGAGAGAGAGGTTTTAAAAAATTAATTTTTTCCTAAAAACATGAGATGACCTTGTGCAGAAGGAAAAAAGTGGTAGCTAATGACAGCTAATGAGGAGGACTTTTTTTTTTTTTTTGGAGGGCTGAGAAACTCAATGGATGGAATAGAAGTATTTCATATTTCAGATGCAGTCTGTGATTGCTGAATAACCTTCTTATTTTGGCTCACGGCTTCACACAATGCAGGCTTTCATCACATGAAGAGCCACAGCAGAGAGTTTGGGGCCATTTTCTCTCTTTATTCATTCTCTAAGCCCCATCCCTCCCCCAGCTCTGTTCCCCCATTTCCTCTGTCTGGGTTTGAATAGCTGAAGTGTGCCCACAATATGTACTAGACACATTGTTACCTCTTTTTTACCAAAAGCACCTGGCGGGGTCACTAGCCTCCCAAGTCCCCCTGTGGAGTCAGGCTTAGCTCTTTGAGTGACAACCATCCGAATGTGTTTTTACAATGATTGAAACAAAAATTAGAAGTAGCCTAAAAAACTATTTTAACATATACTTTAAAAACAGGGGGGAAAAAAAACCTGCAGCCTGTTAAATTGTGTTAAGTTTTCTTATTTCCCTTCTATTCTTCCTCTCATCTTGTCTCCTTTTCCCTTGGGTTCTTAACATGAAAATGTGAATTTGTTCTTCCCTAGCTGAATCGGTAGGAGGTGGGATTATTAACTGCTTTTAAATCTGAGCCTGCAGATATCTACACTTTGTGATCACAAAACAAGCAACCACACATATGTGGTAAAAGAAAAAAAAAAAACAATTCCCATTATACGGCAGAGCATAAAAATAATCAAAATGCTTTGTATTTCTAGAAACCTTATTCTTCTCCAGAGGCCTGAAGATGGCCAGAATGTAACTTCAGATTTCTGCTTCCAGCCAAGATAGAGTAACAGGGACTGGATTGATGTACGCTCCTGTCAGAAACAACCAAAGGGGGGGGAACCACACCTATATATAAAATAATAGTTTAAAAACACTAGACAATAGGCAGCTTGGGATACCCTAAATCAGAGGCAGATTTATTTTTTTTAGAAGTTGGACTTTGGCCCATAAGCAAAGGGGTGTGATCTCTTACTTAGTCTGGGTGTCGAATGTGGGAAGTGTTGATTGAGATAACCTGTGGGCACTTCCACTCCTGTTTGGATCAGACAGGAGTCCTCCCTGAGGACTGCAGGCCAGGGTTCTGCAAGGAGCCCATGAGAGGTGATGGGTTTTGATGAGGATGAACCTCAGTCTCTGCTTCATTTTTCATCTGAGTCTTATGCTGGAATCTTAGCATAATGAGAATGAGGGCTAGACCTCACCTTGAACAGGGGCGTGAGCTGATGGTGTTTGGAGCCCTGTGGGAGACAGAAGCCATAGAAAGTCAGAGAGCGGCTGCCTCCTCCCCATACAGCAGGGCAGACGATGGCCCTCATCCTCTTGTTGGGCAAGAGTCTGTCTGCAGCCTGTGGCTTCTATCCTCCCTTAGGACTAATGTTTTCTATCCTCCCAAAGACTAATGTTTTCAATCCTGGTTTTAAAAATCAGGCAGTTTGTGAATGAGCTTCTAGAGCTGCTAATGTCCTATTTCTTAATCTGGGTGATGGTTACTGGTGTGCTTACTTTGTGACAATTCATCAAGCTCTATGTTAAGGATGGTGAACATTTCTCTATGGATGTTAGAGTTCAATACAAGATTACGGAAGTAAGCATAATGGTCTGCATTCACTGTGGCTTGTAATTGACTCTGTTTTGATCCAATTACTATTTTATTACAGAAGAATGTGTAGTTAACCCTCCAGTACTGATTATGCCTGATATTTTTAGTGGTAATCCTAGAGGCGTTGTATATTTTCAAATAACTTTAAGAAAGAATTCAGTCTTCTCATTCCTGCAGGTGGAGACAAAGCTGTATCATTCAATCCTGTGCCCTTTGTTAGGAAACCTTTACTTTCCAAACAGAAATAAATATTCTCATTGGCAAGGGCATGGTGGCCACTGGGCTAGTCGGATGGCACTATTTAGAAATTTACCAGAGCTCAGCATCATAAAAGCCTGGCTTTTATAATTGCCGCATGACTATGTTTGTTTGTTTCAGCTTTCCTCTTTCTGTTCTTAATGCCTCAAGCGAACACGGGATCTTACTTTAGAATTGTTTTACTGTCTTCTGGGTTTCATGTAAAATTCTGGGAGACAGGAACTATCTTTTCTGTTTCATGAGAATGGCAGTTGGCAGTGTTACTCGTCTGCTTATGAGACTGGAAAGGAAGATACTTCCCAGAGCCCTGGGAGACCCCATGCCAATTCAAACTAACACTAAATGACCACACAATCAATATTATAAAACACAGTCCCTGATCTGAACTCTGACTCCACACCAGCAAATGACCCAGATCTGTCTCCGTTAAATCCTAGGACACCCGAACACGGTCTTCTCCGTTGACCTAGGTGCCCCTCAGGCAAGGATTAGTAAGTCCGTCAATGTTCATAGACAAATTCGACTTTGGGCTTCAGTGAGGTGCATCTTTCGTTCCTATCTCATTGAATATCTTCGGAAATCAGAGTAATCTCAAGCCAAGTGAGGTCATTTTTCACGCTCTCCTAGGGGAAGTGGAGGCTGGGCTGGAGGTAGGCGTGCGGTAGGCAGGGAGGCAGGGTGGTTGGGCCAGGGCTTGACTTCAGCCTGGCGCTGTCTGCTCCCCTCCCGGCAAGACACCTCCCATGAAAGCAGTACCGACAAAGCTGCCATCACCTGCATGGTGAGTGGAGAGCTTATATGTTCACAGCACTCTTGGGAGATCACTGTGAGCATCCATCTGCCTAGATCGGAGGACAGCCCACGTGACCTTACCTGCAAAAGGAACTTAGAGGCAAGATCCTCATGGGAGCCTGATCGAGGGCAGGGGTGCTGCTTAGAATAGCTGTGAGAGGGGAGCAGCCGGCCCCAGAAGTAGGGGCTTGGATTAGTGGGGAGACTGCAACAGGAGCTGGAGGAGACCACAGCCACCAGGCACGAGGTTGGAGCAGTCAGGATTTGTCAGACAAGATCCTGCAGCAGGGGCTGTAAGCAGTGAATACGGAGGGAATTCACAGTCTAGAACACAGTAGGCTGTTCATTGAGTTGCAATTAGACAACACTGCCGATAATCAGGGCTTCAAGTGTACTGGAAGAGAGTGAATGATTCATAGAGCCGTTGTCCATACACCTCTCAAGAGGTTTCCTACCGCTTTTCTCTTAGATTCAAAGTTACGGAGACCTGTTTGGGTGAAGACAATGTCCTTCACCGAGGCCCGGGAACAGGGCACAACAGCGAGTCTCCCCAGAAAGAGTCCCCAAGAGAACAAAAGAGAGGCCTCTGGTCAACTGCTGAAGCTTCGGAAGCCCCCAGAGCATGAGTGTTGCAGAGGTCCCCTGGGGGGCAGTCCTGAGGGCCGAGGAAGTGCCTGAAAAAATAAGTTTGATAGAGCTGTGTTGAACTCAGGTTCATCTGGTCCTCGGCACTCCTAGCGGAGCGTTGGACTGAGAAGAGGACGAGGAGCTTGGCAAACCACACAGACTGGTTGGGGATTGGAGTGGATGCATAGGCTGAGGCCCACAGCCTTGGTCAGGACCAACTGCAAAACCCTAGGTCATGGCCACTGGAAGACCATCTGGGGCAGCTTCGTGTCTTTGAAACAGCCCTGGAGGTGACTCGAGCTGGCATCTGAGTCCCTGCTCCAGGAGTGAGGCTGGAAGGCTGGAAATCACCTTTGGATTCTAGAAAACGCTTGGGAATTCTGCTGCACCTGGTCTCTGGTAAAGAGGCGGGCACCTGGAGGAGGATGTGGCAGGAAGTGAAGGCGCTGGTGTTCCTGCTAGAGGACCACATGAGAGATGTATTTTATTTTGCTTCTCCACTGGTAAATGCCACCCTCCCAGACAATGGACCTGCCTGTATGGTTATTTTCTGATGACTCATAGAGGCAATCTGTATTGTAAATCGTTGAAAGTCTCTATGACTTTCACGTCCTCCATGAGAAATAAAAAGGATCAAAGAACCAACCTTAATTCAGGGGTATCTACCGATCCCTTTTCCTTCAAATGATCCCGTGTTTTCAATATTTAGGATACTCCGGAGAACTTTCAGCAGGGAGGTTCCATCTCCCGCAACATTTTGCTCTCCTAGCTGTTAACTGATCTTCAATTTTAACTAAGCCCTTCAGCTTAGGCATTAAGGCAGGAAGACCACCGTCCAATCCAACCAGGGAGAAGGTAGGGGCCGAAGGGCTTGAGGAGAAAGGTTTTTCCACTTTGCTCAGCTTTGGGGAATGAAGGAAATGATATATCAAAGCAGGGACGACCTCAGGGCTCTGGGATATAAATATAACGTGCTGCACAGAGCACGATGAGCTCTTCGAGGTGTGGTCGGGATGGAGCCCAGCGGTGCCTCCAGCTCTGTGTATATCCCCGGCTCCGGAAATCCTGCCCTTCGACGGCAGGAAGCGGAGGAGCAGGCTGAAATCCTAGGGTTTCGAAGACACCCCTCGCCGTCCTCAGAGGAGGGTGAACACGCTAGGCAAAGGAAGCTATACGAACTCCAGTGAGGAGAGAGGAGGAAATCAGTTCCCCAAAACAACTGAGCTCCAAAGCCCTGCTCCAGGGAGAAATTTTCCCTCCGGGATGACAGGAAGCTGGTCCAGACCTCTGCCGCAGCATGAATAGGCAGAGGAAGGAATGTAAAGGCAGATAAAGAGGGTGACTGGAACACAGGCCCTGCCTGTGTTTTCATCTGTCTGACGTGGAGTGGAAGACGAATGTGGAAGCCCAGAAAAGGGCCTGCGGCTCTGCTGGTGATAGTGGGAGGCAGCGGTGCTGTCGCCAGTGGCTGGGAGCAGGGCTGGGGGTGGCTAGCACAGGCCGCTTTACAAAGCACATTTCTGGAACACGATGCCCAACCCCCGCCCCGACCCTGGCCCGGGGGGTAAGCGATATCGCAACAGGTTTGGCAGAGAGAGAAACCGTACCCACACTGGCACTTGTGAGATTCAGCCTGACAGCAGTGACTTTTCGGACAATAGGAACCTGAAAAGGGGGGTTAAAGTGCTCCCAGGAAGAGCCGCTGTGAGATGTCCGTCCCCTTGAGTCCTGCTGAGTTGAGGTCTCCAGATTCTGGAGGTGACACCGGACTTTCCCCTCAGCAGCACTCCTATTCACTGTGGGGTTTCAAGCAACATTTTTACTTGTTCAGCGACGGCTGGCTTGATTCAGATGGTCCCTTTGAGATTCTAGCATGCGTGCAAAGACAGATCAGACCCTCCCTCTTTCGTGACCCAACGACTATACGTTCCTAAGATGCTATTCTCCCTGAAATTCTAAAGGAGACACTTAACATTATTAATCACTTTAGGAGCCCTCAGAGATTGCTTACTGGAAAGTAGTTTGAGAAATTTACATATGGGAAATGGAAGGCACCGCAAGTCTGCTGGTCCTCTGCCCATTTTTTTTTTTTTTTCCAAAGGTAGGAAATGTCCCTTTTCATTGTGAGATTGGCTCACCACGCTGTGAACTGTAGTGAGCAGACTGGGTCAGGGGTCCCGGGAGTGGAGCGGGAGTGGAGCGAACAAAAGGGCACGGTTGGTTACAGCACAAAGGGCCGCTTCCAGGCAAGATGGTCAAGTTTGGTTTTGGCACAATGCTCTTGCATCGACTGCCAAGAAGACGGGGTTAATTGGGTAGGAAAGTGTAGGAGGAAACTGATGTTAGTGGAATATTTCACTGAGAAGGCTTCAGCGTTTAACTGGATTCTGTATCCGGTGGCATGTGTGTGTCTGTATGTAATTCTCACAACAACCTTAAGAAATGAGAATTAATAAGCCTATTTCACAGATGAGGAAACTAACCCCAATGAAGTGAGTTTGCCTGACGGCATGGAGTCATTAAAAGGCATAGTGAAGGGATGCCTCAGTCAGTTGAGCATCTGCCTTCCGCTCGGGTCATAATCACAGGGTCCTGGGATTGAGCCCCGGGTCTAGCTCCCTGCACAGCGGGAAGCCTGTTTCTCCCTCTTTCACTTTTGCCATGCTCCCTCTCTTGCTGTCTCTCTGTCAAACAAATAAATAAAATCTTTAAAAAAAAAAAAAAGGCATAAGGAAGTTTAAGGGTACCTGGATGGTGGTTAAGCACCTGACCCTTGACCTCAGCTCAGGTCTTGATCTCAGAGTTGTGAGTTCAAGCCCCACATTGTGCTCCATACTGGGCATGGAGCCTGCTTTTGGAAAAAAAAAAAAAAAAGGCACAGGAAACTTCAGAACAAACATCTAAGACTGACTTCCATGCTTTGCACTTTTAAAATAATTCACTTTTATTTAGTGTTTTTATATATGTGTGTGTGTGTGTGTGTGTGTGTGTGTGTGTGTGTGTATGGATTTTCATCTAAAAAGCGGAGTTGGCAGCCAGCAGCCGGCAGACAGCAGTGCTTCCTTGTGGAACTTCAGGCACATTGGACAGAGGTATGGAGAAAAGATATTACGGAGTGAGATTTTTCTCAAAGTGCCATGCTTAAAGCTTTCCCTGTGTGACAACTGTCAGCACTATGCAATAATCAGCTGTAAGCGTGGTACCCAACTGCCCTCGCCATCTTAGCAAGTCCCCCACCACATGGCGCTCAGTATGCCGTCCCAGATAAATCTTTATATTAGCCTTCACTCTGAGTGCTCAGGAATGTGGAGCATTCCGAGCAGGAAATTGCTCCATCAGCAACATTGTCTCTGAATGTTGACACTTGCTCAGGGTCAGGCCACCCCAGGGGCCATCATCATCATCATCTTGTGACCCGAGTAGGACCTTGTGCTTCTGGAGCCGTTCCAGGTGCGGGAGGAGGGGAGGTCTCCGAAAACTCTGCCCAGCGGTCTGGCTTGTCGAAACATGGCCAGATGGTTTTGTCGTCTGCCCTTGTCTACACTATACACTCTAATTCTTCATTTGATGGAAACGAACCAAATGGAAACTCGAATTTATTCTTTGGAAAAATGTAGACAATAGTATGCACGTATGGCACAAAGGGTGGTAGCGGGGGTTAAATGAGTAAAATATACACAAAGCACTAGTATCTGATGAGCTGTGAACACCAAGCCAGTGTGAGTCGTTCCTGTGATTTTTATTATCACTGATATCCTTGTCTTAAATGGGTTATTTTCTAAATGACTTCAATTTTTGTCGATTGTTAAGATAGAATGACCCGAAGAAAATTCAGCCTTGGAGATCCACTCACTGAATGACTTTCTCCTCTCTGCCACTCTTTCTTTTTCTCTTAAACCTCATGATTCCCTTTTGTGTTTTCACGAAGGTTATTTGCTTCAGTGGGCAGAGAGAGTATCATGCAGGGGGGAGATTAAAACATCTGTCCTCTTAGTTGTCGATTTTAAATTTTGTCATTTAGAATAGATAATCATGTGTATACTGCAAAATAGTCACAAGGGTCAAGAGGATATACAGTGAAAACTTAGTCTCTCCCCCAAGAACTTCCCCATCCAAATTTTCCTCCCTGAGGGCAATCCCGGCAGGCTTGAGGGAGAATCCACGCATGCCCACTCTGACCACACACACCCCCCTCTGAAAACAAATGACAGCACACCATATACTGTGTGCTTGCGGTTCCTTCCTTTCTGTACTCAGGATGTATTTTGCTTGATATTCCTTAGCTGTATATATAATACAGCCCAATATTCTAAATAATTATATAGTATTCCACAATACAGTTCACTCTAATTTATAATCTAGTCCACACGAATGGATATTTTGATGTTGTTATTATAGGTAATGCTGCAGCGATACACTCGTTCTTTACTTTTAATGTTTTGTCACTCGAATATTAACTATTTTATCTACCTGGTATTGACTTGCCCAACAGGTAGAGGACAGGCATCCAGCTAACTGACTTCCTTCCTTCCGTCCTTCCTTCCTTTCTTCTTTCTTTCTTATTAAGATTTTTTAAAAATTTATTTGACAGAGATCACAAGTAGGCAGAGAGGCAGGCAGAGAGAGAGAGGGGGAAGCAGGCTCCCTGCTGAGCAGAGACCCCCCCCCCGCCCCCCCATGGGGGTCTCCATCCCAGGACTCTGAGATCATGACCTGAGATGAAAGCAGACGCTTAACACACTGAGCCACCCAGGTACCCTCAACATTACTTTTTAACCAGATATGATGTGTTAAGTAATCTATCTTTCCCCCAATGATCTGAAGTATGCTTTTGTCATATACTAAATTCTTCCATGTGTTTAGGCAGTAAAACATAACATTTGACTGTGCGCTCTGCAGCCTGTCTGGGTTTGAACCTAAGCTCTTCCACAAGCCAATGGTTTAAACTTAACAATTTAGGTATCTCTTTCCCTCAGTTTCTTCATCCAATAAATGAGAATGAAAGCAATTTCATAGGATGATTGAAAACATAGTGCAAGGCAAATATTGTACAGGGCTTGCAACATTGCCTGGTATATAATAAACTCTAAATAACTATTATTGTTTCTCTACTTACTATTTCTGGCCTTTGTAATATGTTTCCATTGCCTTTTCTTCTCTTCATGAATCATGACTGTAGTGTTCACAGATCTATGGATTGGTCAATTAATTAATGTAACTTTTTAATACGTCTTAATATCTGCCGGGTTCTCTCCTTCCTCATTACTTTTCTCTTTCAGAATTTTAGGAAAAAAAAAATTTCTCATGAACTATGAATTTGCTCGTATAATCAAAAATGTTGTTTGTATTTTTGTTGCGAATAAGTTGAATTCATATGTATTGACTTAGGGAGAACTGGAAGCTTATAATATTTACTCTTCAGGATGTGACTGTGTGTCCATACTTAAAGTTTTTATTTATGCTCCTCAGTAGCGTTTTAGGGAATAGGTTTATTTCCATTTGCTTTTTGTTATTACATCATCTACCTGGTTGTGGTTTATGTATATGAAGACTATTATTTTTTTACTCAGCTATTTTACTGAATTTTCTTATTATTGATGATATATTTCTAGTCAAATCTTCTGGATTTTCCAGAGAAAACAATTGTTTCCAGAGAAGTAATCACATCAAATAATAATTTTAATAATAACAATCAATAAATAATTTTGTCTCCTTAAATTTTAGAGCTCTATGATTTCTATTGTCTACTGCAGTGACTGGTAACTTTGAAACAATATAAACTATATTTCTGGCAAAGAACGTGCTTTCTCACTCCAGATTTTTCTGGGGTGGGGAGAAGGGGCAGAGGGAAAGGGAGAGGAGAGAGAGAGAGTCTCAGGCAGACTCCCCGCTCAGCACAGAGCCCAATGTAAGCCTCGATCTCAGGACCCTGAGATCATAACCTGAGCCGAAATCAAGGGTCTGACACTTAACCGACAGCCACCCAGGAGCACCTTGCTCCAGATTTTAAAGATAATGTTTTAGCAGAAGGCTGGTATGTATACATGCATACACACACACGCACACCCGCGCACACACACACGTACATACATGCATACATACATTCTCCCTTACTTTTTCTCTTTCTGTCTGTATCTACATATATACTACATCTACATTTAAATAGATATTAGATACAGAAATGTATATGTGTATGTTATTCATGTTATGAAGTACCTATTTTTAGTATTTAGTATTTAACATTTTTTATCTGGAATGGATATTATATTATATCAAAGGTCTTTAAGTATCTGTACAGAGGATAAAACAAATTTTGCCTTTTAACGAATTAATATTATTAATATTATTATTATTAATTATTATTAATATTATTAATATTAATGTAGTAATGGATTTCCTATATTGAATTATTGAGGCATTACTGGAGGATTCTGTTTGTTTTTATTTTATTAAAGATTTTGCATCAATATTCATAAGTAAATGTGGTCTGTGGGTTCCCTTTTTTGGTATGTTATCTTTGTGAAATTTTTGTAGGTTAGCTTTGCAAGAAATTTTTACAGATTTCTAGTTTTGAAAATATGGTTGATTATACATCTGAAAATACCTTCTCATTAGAGAGTACAAAAAATGTTGAATAAGAAAATGAGAACATATTTTTAAATTAAGTTTTCTATCTCTTCTGGTGTCATTTTTGGAAATTTTTATTTTAATAAACAACCATGCATTACATCCCACTTTCCAAATTGATTTGCAGAGAGTTGAAGTACTCTCTCATGATTCTGTTCAAGTTTTTGTATCTATAATGATTTCTATTACTCCATTCACTAATATTTTATTAAATGTTTTTGCATCTATGTTCATAAGGACTGGGGCACCTGGGTGGCCACTGAGCCAGCCAGGTGCCCCCACCTGGGTGGTATTTAACCAGTGGGTTAAAGCCTCTGCCTTCGGCCCAGGTCATGATCTCAGGGTCCTGGGATGGAGCCCCGCATTGGGCTCTCTGCTTAGTAAGGAGCCTCCTTCCTCCTCTCTCTCTCTGCCTGCCTCTCTGCCTACTTGTGATCTCTATCAAATAAATAAATAAAATCTTAAAAAAATAAAAATATATTCATAAGAATTGTTAAAAGACTATTTTAAATTTTCTGCTTTTTTATTCTACATATTTAATGTATGTATACAGATGTATTTTACCAGTGAATAATAGGTTCTCTATTTGGTATTTTATGTCTTTATTTTCTAAATATGCTGCAACTCACATTTTGATTTTCCTTTTCTAATTGGCAGGTGGCAGAGATTTTTCTATTTTTTAGTTTTTGCATTAATTTCTAGATTTATTTCTTGCATTCAGAGAATGTTATCTGTATTATTTCTACATGTTGGAATTAATGAATTTTCACATTGTGGCCTAATGCACAACATTGTAATAAGCGCTGTGAAGTCTTTGAAGTGAAGCCTTCGCCTGGGACTGAGAGGGTTCCTGAGATGTATAAGACCTACTGTGCAAAAACTAGGGCTACCCTGAATAAACTAGGATGAGGTCACTCGATCTGAGGATAAAATTCTTAGGTTACTTTCTTTCATTGAGGACTTTGTAGGCCTTGTGCACTGTCCTTCAGTAGTGACTATAGGAATAAAATCATCTGATGACAACATGAGTTTTTTTCCCCTCTACCATAGGTGATTGAATATTTTATCTTTGAAATGAGTCATTTTACTAGGCTGTCTTAACATTGATTCTTCTATGTCAGTTTTTCCTGGGCCATATATTGCCTTCATTTGTGGAATCAAATCTTCACTTAATTCTGAAAAGTTAAAAAAATTATATATCAATAAGTATATTCCATTTCCGTTAGGTTTTACCTTTTTCAGGGACTTTAGTTATGCCCTTCTGACTTTACTCTGCTGTATATGTTATATAGATATAAATTTTCTGATCTGTATAAACTATTTTCATTTCATTTTACTTGCTTTTCTCAGTTTTCTTCTCTATAATCCTTACTGTATTTCTCATTTGTTTGCTTCTAGTTTATCCTTTCTTTTATGGGAGAATTTTAGTTTTCACTTTCCCTTTTTTCTAAGTTACATCAGCTCATGTTTCTTCTCCTTCTGTTGTCCTGTCACAGCTTCTCTGAGCTCTCACATTTCTGCTCTGTGCTCTTGGTTTAGAGAAGTGTTTTTTTTCTTAAAGATTTAAAAACTTTATCATGATATATTTAGTTAAAATTCTCATTTGTCAAATGCATTTTTTTCTGGTGTAAGTGCTTTCTGTATATTTTAAATTCCTAATTAATCTTTTTACCCAATTGTGGTACCCTTGAAGGAGATAAATTCTTTCCAGATGAGCTATTTGTAACAGATTTATGGGAAAGAAGAATCAGTGCCATGTTTCAAGCTACTAGAAATTCTTCTTAATATCTGTGGTTGCATGTTTCTGTGAATGAATTACTAAAACCTGTTATCTCTCCACCAGGTGAACTCAGTTATCTGCTTCCTAGTTTCACTGATAGACTGCTTCCTCAAAGTATCTTGTCTCTGTGATTCCTCATTCAGTGTTACCTTCCAAGCTTCCTGAAGCTGCCAAGAGTATCTATGCTTCTTGTTTCAAACAAAAGATGGTTGGTTTTGCCCCTCTAAAGAACAAATATATACTTGTTGATTACTTGTTGATTCTCAGATCTGTGGCCATGAGCATTCCCTGTTGGTATCTATATCTTCACTGCTTTTGCCAGCTTTTTAAATGTACTGTATTCATGATTAAATATACTTCCTATTTTGCCATAGTTGGAGCTTACATCTCTGTTTCTTCTCCTTGTTCTTTTACTCTCCTGTTTTCTCCAACTCCAGTAGTATTTTAAATGATCTATTTTGAAAGGACCCAGTGCATTAATATTAATAATTTAAAAAAAATTTCTCTTCCTCTCTCAGACATCTTTGCAACAAAAAACAAAAAAAAGAAATTTTTTGTTGTTGTTGTTGTGGCTAAGTGGTTAGAGCGATCAGAGCAGAGAGCCAGCTGGGATCATTGAAAGTTGAGGTAAAACACTTTGAAGAGTCAATTTTCATGGAGGAGTGGTAAAAAGAGACAAGAGACATTACCTCCCCCACAGCTGATGGTTAGTGGGTAAACACAGGTAGAGATGAAACACATACTTACAGATGACATCAGATTTGATTGGGCAAGTGTTTGTTCTGATTGTTGAGTTTTCGTACTCTACTGTTTTGTGACGTATTTTTAAAATTACCTTTCTACCTAACACAAAGTAGAGATTTGTTCATTGTTTGAATACTTCAGCCAATGTGAATAGCCAATTTGGAAGCGTTCTTGAATTTTTCCACACTGACTAAATTAACCAGGTAATTGCCGTATATCCAAAGTCCTACCTGATGCTGACACCAACTTTTCTATTTATTCTTCTTGTTTCCTTTTGACTTTATGGACAAATTAACTCTGTGGTGCCTTCACTTCTTATCCAAATATTTTATTTATGAATAGGACCCTCTGATTCATATTTTCTATATTAATGCCAAAGCAATGTTTATATACTAACAGTAAACTGGACTGTTTATGCTGTATAGCCAGCCTGGTTTGTCATGGTTTCAGGGGAGCTCTTTTTCAAGACATGAAAGGTCTAGTGTTAGAGATCAATAAACCCTTTCAGAACGCGTCAACAGTATCCAAAATCCTTTCTGTTCAGCCAAATCTACTAGTTTAGGTCCTTTTCTCCAGCCAGAAGTAATGAAACAAACACAAGAACAAAAACACTCTATTGAATCACACCCCTCAACTGTGTTAAGCCAATTTCTGTAAGGGCGATAGAGTTGTAATTACCTTCAAATTAATCTTATATTCCCCCAATATTTGTATGAAATATTTCCACCCTACCCCCCACCCTGCAAGACTTGCTTAATTCATACCTTATCTGGTAAGATTCTGCAGTGCAATTAATAATACTAACATTCAATGAATATTTACCAGGTGCCAGGAGTTGTGTTTTCCATGCCTTACCTCATTTAATCCTCAGAATGACTCTTTTAAGATGGAACCATTACTATCCCAATGTATGAAAATTAAATTTCCAATTTAAGGAAATTGAGGATGAGAGAAGATAAGCACATTATACAAGATCATATAGATAGTTAACATTAGTACCAAGAATCTAACCTGGCCCATCTGACACTACTAAGCAATAGTGACCTTATGTGCACACTTCTACTTTGGACTTTTGTTATTTATATCCTGCCTTCTTAACCCAATGGTTTTCGATCCTTGCTGCACATTAAAATCATCTGTTGAGCAAATATTTTTAAAATAATATTAATTTCCAGAGATACTAACTTAATTGATTTGGATGGGTATTTTTAAAAAGTTCCCAGGGTTGACAACCAAAGCCTTAACCATACATTTTTAATGAAAGGGTCTAGACACCTAACATGCTGACTCATATATATATATAAAGGGACCTATACCTATATATATATTAAAGATACCTATACCTATATATTTATATTAGGTTCCTACACCTGTAGTTACCTATACCTATAAAAAACTAAAAAAAATATATATATAATATATATTTCATAAAAGGTGCATCTTAGATGAATTTGAAGACTAGAAGATTGTTTGATTTATTTATTTATTTATTTATTTTTTTGTGGAGTTTGTAGCACAGGAAAAAAAAAGTACATACACAGATCCAGACAGGACACATGTTCAAAAAGACCTGAAAAAGCCTGAAGCTATCACCCTAGACTGATAACAAGGCTCAGGGACTTGCAAATCAGTAGAGGTTTTTCCATGGCACTCTGCAAAAACTGGGAAAGGTAGCTGTTTTTGTAAATGCCCAATTTTCAACAAAAGTTCACAGTCATGCAAAGAAACAGGGAAACATGACCCACTCAAAAGAATAAAATAAATATCCAGAAACAGTCTTTTAAGAACCACATGGTTTAGACTTTAAAATAACTATAAACATTGAATTTTGGAACACTGAAAAAAAAACCAACTTAAATATGTTCAGTATGTTTAGTATGAACTAAAGGAAATTAGGAAATTAGGAAAACAGTAAATAGTTGAAATGAGAATAGAAAGAGATAGAAATTATTTTTTAAAAGAATCAAACAGATTCTGGAGCTGAAGAATACAATAACTGATTCGGAAAACTCAGTAGGCAAGTTCAAAGACAAACAGAAGTATGGGACAACAAATGTGAAGATGGGTCATTTAAAATATTCGAAGCTCAGGTGTAAAAAGAAAAAAGAATGAAGAAAAGTGGAGAGAGCCCAAAGGACTTATGGAATACCATCAAAAGATGAATATATACATTATGGGAACCACAGAAGGAGAGAGAGAGAGAAAGGGACAGGAAGATTATTGGCTAAATTAATTGCTAAAAACTTCTAAAATTGGAAGAAGGAAATGGAAATACTAATCCAAGAATCTCAGTGAAATTCATGTAGGATAAACCCAAAGAGATCCAAAAAGAGACATAATCAAACCATCACAAGCTAGAGACATAGAGTCTTGAAAGCAGTAAGAGAAAAATGAGTCATCATGGAGACCAATTAGACCTGACAAATGTATAGAACACCACACAATGACAATAGAATCAACATCTTTTTTCAATTGCACACAGGTTATTTTCCAGGATGGACCATGCTGTGAGCTACAAAACAAGTCTAAAGGAATGCAAAAGATTGAATCCTACCGGGGCGCTTGGGTGGCTCAGTGGATTAAGCTGCTGCCTTCGGTTCAGGTCATGATCTCGGGGTCCTGGGATCGAGTCCCACATCGGACTCTCTGCTCAGCGGGGAGGCTGCTTCCCTCTATCTCTCTCTCTGCCTGCTTCTCCATCTGCTTGTGATCTCTCTCCGTCAAATAAATAAATAAAATCTTAAAAAAAAAAAAAAAAGATTGAATCCTACCATGTATCTTTTCTGATCATGGTAGAATGAAATTAGAATTCAACAGCAGAAGAGAACTAAAAAATTCATAAGCATATGGAAATCTCCAACAACACGCCCTTAAACAATGAATGAGTCAAAGAAGAAATTATGAAGGAATTAAGAAAATACATTGAGATCGATAAAAATGGAAACACAGCACACCAAAACTTATGGAATGCAACAAAAGCAGCACTAAAGGAAAAAATTATTATCATAAATACATTTAAAAAGAAGAAAAGTTTCAAATCAATAACCTAACTTTATACCTTAAGGAACCAGAAAAGGAAGAGCAAACTAACTACAAAGCTCATAGAAGGAAGTCATAGAGATTAAAGCAGAGACAAATAAAATGGAGAACAGGAAAATGGAAGAGAAAAATCAATGAAACTAAGAGTTAGTTCTTTGAAAAGATTGACAAAATTGACAGTCCTTTAGCTAGATTGCCAAAGGCGGAAAAATAGAGAAGGCTTAAATAACTAAAATCAGAAATGAAAGGGGACATTACTACAGATTTTAGAAGAGTAAAAAGAAGTGAAAGAAAGTATTATGAAAAACTGTATGCCAACAAATTGGATAACCTAGATGAAACTGAAAATTACTAGAAAAACACAACCTGCCAAGACTGAACTATGAAGAAATAGAAAATTTGAATAGACCTAAACCAGTAAGTATGTAGAATCAGTAGTCAAAACCTCCCCCAAATGAAATCCTAGGACCAGATGAATTTGCTAACGAATTCTACCAAATATTTAAAGACTTAACATCAATCCTTCTCAAACTCTTTCAAATAATTGTAGAGGAGGGAACATTTCCTAATTCATTTTCTGGGGCCATTATTATCTCGATATCAAAGCAAGATAGAGACACTACAGGAAAGGAAAACTAAAGGCCAGTATTGCTGATGAATATTGATACAAAAATCCTCATGAATTTAACAGGGCATTAAAAAGATTATACACCACGATCAATTACAATTTATTCCTGGGACATTTGGGTGGTTCAACATTTCAAAGTGAATCAGTATTATACACCACAGTAATAGAATGAAAGATAAAAGTCCCGTGATCATCTCAATTGATGTAGAAAAAAACATTTCACAAGGGGCGCCTGGGTGGCTCAGTTGGTTGAGCGACTGCCTTCGGCTCAGGTCATGAACCTGGAGTCATAGGATCGAGTCCCACATTAGGCTTCCTGCTCGGCAGGGAGTCTGCTTCTCCCGCTGACCTTTCTCCTCTCATGCTCTCTCTCTCAAATAAATAAATAAAATCTTTAAAAAAAAAACAAAAAAAAAATTTCACAAAATTCAACACCCATTCATGATAAAAATATTCAATGAACTAGGAATAGAAGGAAACTATCTCAACATAAATCACCATATTTGAAAAACACAAAACCAATATCATACTCAATTTTAAAAGATTGAAATGTTTTTGGGGTGCCTGGGTGGTTCCATCCACTCACATCCAACTCTTGATTTTAACTCAAGTCATGATATCAGAGTCGTGAGATCAAGTCCCCATGTCGGGTTCTGTGCTGAGAGTGGAGCCTGCTTGAGATTCTGTCTCTCCTCCCTCTGCCCCTCCTAGTTTGCAATCAATCAATCAATCAACCAACCAATAAAATCTTTAAAAATAAATAAATTAAATAAACGACTGTCAGCTTTTACTCTAAGATCAGGGACGAGGCAAGGGTGTCTGCTTTTGTAATGTTATTCAGCAGAGCATTGGAAGGAGCACCTGGGCGACTCAGTTGTTAAATGTCTGCCTTCACTCAGGTCATGATCCCAGGGTCCTGGGATCAAATCCCCCATTGTGCTTCCTCCTCTACGGGAAGGCTGCTTCTCCCTCTCTCACTCCCACTACTTGTGTTCCTTCTCTTGCTGTCTCTCTCTCTCTTTCTCAAATGAGTAAATAAAATATTTAAAACAAATGAAAAAACAAAAAACCAAACAAAAACATAGTATTGGAAGTCCTAACCAGAGCAACTGGGCAAGAAAAAGAAATAAAATAAATCCAAGTTGGGAAGGAACAAGTAAAATTATCTCTGTTCACAGATGAGATAATCTTATACGTAAAACCCTCAAGAGTCCACAAAAAGTTGTTAGAACTAATAAATTTATCAACGTTTCCAGATACAAAATCAATATGTGATAATCAGTAGCATTTCTTCATACTAAGAGTGAACAATCCAAATTGGAAATGAAAAAAAGAATTCCATTTACAGTAGTATCAGAGTAAAATACTGGAGAATAAACTTAGTCAAAAGAGGCAAATGACTTCTACTATGAAAACTACAGAATTTTGCTGAAAGGAAATTATAGGCACTAATAAATAGAAAGGCATCCTGTGTTCACGGATTGGAAGAGTTGATACTGATAAGATATTAATACTTTCCAAAGCAATCTTCAGACTAATTGCAATCCCTACCAAAATTCCTAGGATTTTTTGGCAAATATAGAAAAATCTATTCCAGAATTTATATGGAATCTCAAGAAACCCCAAATAGTCAAACAATCTTGAAACAGAAGCAAGTTGGAGGTCTCACACTTTTTTATTTCATATGTTACTATCATGTACAGTAATCAAAACATCATGAAACTGTCATAAATGTCAGACCATAGAGACCAATGGAACAGACTATAGAGCCCAGAAGTCAACTTTCATAGGTATGATCAAATGAGTTTCAAAAAGGAGACGAAAGGGACACCTGGGTGGCTCAGTTGGTTAAGCAGCTGCCTTCGGCTCAGGTCATGATCCCAGGGTCTTGGGATCGAGTCCCACATCGGGCTCCTTGCTCCACAGGGAGCCTGCTTCTCCCTCTGCCTCTGCCTGCCTCTTTATCTGCCTGTGCTCGCTTGCTCTCTCTCCCTCTGTCTCTGACAAATAAATAAATAAAATCTTTAAAAAAAAAAAAAAAGGAGACGAAAGCCATTAAATAGAAAAACGATGGTCTTTTCAACAAGTGGTGTTGGAAAAACTGTATACCCACATACAAATGAATGAAGTCAGACACCTTATACCATACATAAAAATTAACTCAAAATGGATTTAAATATAAGATCTAAAATCAGAGACGCTTGGGTGGCTCTGTCATTTTAAGTGTCAGCCTTCAGCTTAAGTCATGATCTAGGATCCTGGGACTAAGTCCTGCATTGGGCTTCCTGCTTAGCAGGAAACCTGCTTCTACCTGTGCCTACCTCTCTCCCCACTCATGCTCTCTCTCTATCTCTCTCAAATAAATAAATAAAATCTTAAAAAAAAAAAGACCTAAAATCATAAAACTCGTGGAAGAAAACGTAGAAGTAAAGCATTTGGATTTGGCAAGGATTTCTTGGATATTATGCCAAAAAACAGACAATAAAATAAAAAAATAATTAAATCAGACTTCTTCAGAATAAAACTTTGTACATCAAAAGACACCATCGTGCGCCTGGGTGGCACAGTGGGTTAAGCCTCTGCCTTTGGCAGGTCATGATCTCAGGGTCCTGGGATCGAGTCCCACATCGTGCTCTTTGCTCAGCAGGGAGCCTGCTTCCTCCTCTCTCTCTCTGCCTGCCTCTCTGCCTGCTTGTGATCTCTGTCTGTCAAAAAAAAAAAAAAAAAAAAAAAAAAAAAAGACACCATCGATGAGAAAAGGTAACCCACAGAATAAGAGAAAACATTTGCAAATCGTATGTGATAAAGGACTATTATCCAGAATACATAAAAATTTCTCAAAACCCAGCAAAAACAAAATAATTAAAAACTGCACAGAGGAGGGGCACCTGGGTGGCTCAGTTGGTTAAGTCATTACCTTTGGCTCAGATCATGATCCCAGAGTCCTGGGATTAAGCCTCACATCAGCTGAGGGCCTGCTTCTCCTTCTCCCTCTGCCTGCTGCTCTGCCTATTCGTACTCTCTATCTCTGTGTCAAATAAATTAAAAAACCCTTTAAATCAAAACAAAACAAAAAAGAATCCACAAAAACTGCATAGAGGACTTAAATAGATATCGCCCCCAAAGAAGATATGCAAATGGCCAATAAGCATATAAAAATATAGTCAACATCACTAATTATTAGGTAAAGGCAAACCAAAATCACAATGAGATACAACTTCACACCCATTGGCTTGGCTAGTACTGAAAAAAGAGAAAATAAGTATTGGCAAGCTTGTAGAGAAATTGGAACCCTTGTACATTGCTGGTGGGATATGAAACCATGGGTCTGTTTTGGAAAAAAGTACAGTGATTCTTCAAAAAAATTAAACATAGAATTACCATGTAGGCTATATGCAGAAGAAATGAAATCAGGGACATGAACTGATATTGCACACTGATGTTCATAGCAGCATTATTCACAGTAGCCACAAGGTGGAAGCAACCCAAGCAGCCATCAATGAGCAAATGGACACACAAAATGTAGGTTCAGAAAATGGAATATTACTTAGCCTTAAAAAGGAAAGAAATTCTGACATGTGCTACAGTATGAATGCATATTGAAGACCTTATGCTTAGTGAAATAAGCCAGACACAGAAGAAAGAATATGATTCTGCTTACATGTGGTACCTGGACTAGTCAGTCTCAGAGAGACAGAAACTACTCTGGTAGTTACCTTGGGTTGAGGGGAGGGTGCATGGGAAGTTAGTGTTTAAGGGGTAGAGAGTTTCAGTTGGAGAAGTTGAAAAAGTTCTGGGGATGCATGGTAATGGACGGTTGCACAATAATGTGAATGTACTTAACGCCACAGAACTATACCCTTAAAAATGGCTAAAATCTTACATTTTATGTAACGTATATTTTAACATAAAAAATAAAATTGTCCCCCAAAAGAGTTAAATCTGGGGGAAAAAAGGTTCTACTAAGTTGGATGACCCTTCAGCTTCCTTCTTCTGAAGACCTCACTCCTGGTGGCCTCTGTCTTTCCTAATGTGGATTCATTGATCTCCAGGGACCTAGTGGTCATTCGGGGATTTCCCTTCCCAGCTCTGTTGTTGGAGCCTGCTGCTCCCATAATCAGTGTTTTGATTTATTCCCTTGTTTTGGTGAATAATATTCTCTGTGAAAGGATGCATGGGTATTCAATCTTCTGAGTCCTTGCATGTTCTCCGATGTCTTTATTTCGTGCTTTGCTGAATTGTAATTCAGCCTTCCTCCAAATATTCAAGGCATTTCTCCATTTGCTTCTAGCATCCAAGTCAGTGCTTTGTAGTTATCCCACGGCAACCTATGATCTCTATTTTTTGGTTTTATTGATTCTGATTTCCAACTGAAAGATTGTCTCCCTCAGAGTATTATGCTGAACAAAATAAGCCAATTATATGGTTTCACTCCTATGCGGAATAGAAGACACAGTGAGGATGATCCTAGGGGAAGGGAGGGGAAGGTGAGTGGAAAGAAATCACAGAGGGAGACAAACCATGAGAGACTCTTTACTACAGGAAACAAACTAAGGGTTGCTGGAGGGAAGGCGGTGGAGGGGTGGGGTTACAGTTTGATGGACATTAAGGAGGGCACGTGATGTGATGAGCGCTGGGTGTTCTAGGCGACTGAGAAATTATTGTACACTACATCGGAAACGGATGATGCACTATAAGTTGGCTAATTGAATTTAAAGAAATATTTTAAAAAACAAAAGAAAGGGAAAAAAAAGATGGTTTCCCTCTTTATGTAACATTATGAAGTTAACTGGTGAATATCATTAACCGATGTTTTCTCCCCGTGTTTACCTACCGGGTTCATCCTTTGCTCCGTGTTGTGCCCAGGAAATTGTTGGAACTCCAGAGCTCTGTCTAAAAGGGGTGGAGGAAAGTGTCCATTGTCTTCAGTTTTCCCTGATACTTTGATTTATTTCATAATAGTGTTGGAGTCGGAGTCCCTGTTGATTTCTCTAGAAATATAAAAGTAGATCTCCGGCAAAGCAAAACATCAACTAAATAAAAACCCCTATTTGTTCAAAAACTTAATTTGCGAGCTATCCTTTGTTACCTTCATATTTTCTTTTTCGACTGTTACTATTAACCGAGAACGAGTCATTGCAGAGACAGGGACCTCCCGCCTCGTACAGCACGATGCTGTGGGTTAAGAAAACACATTTCAGATTTCGTTTCACTTTTTTGTTTTGTTTTGTTTACTTTGTGCCTTTGTATGTGTTCCCATCTAAGTGTTTTCAGTTTTTAAATACATATTTAAGACCTAGATCTATATTTGGACGCATGCATAATCAACATCACCTTCAGTTAAACCTTCTGCATTTTGCAACAAATGGCAGAAATTGACCTTGATATTTTCCAGGAGGACAAATTCATAAATATGAAAACAGAAAAGAAAATCCTGCGCCAAGATAGCAAATGACTCAGTGCAGCTTCTGTAGCGAAATGAAGACAATTCACAAGGCCGGCACACTTATGAAAAGTACAATAAATTATATAATACCACAACCCAGCACAGATAATATGAGCCTGTGCCTTTCCCTTAATGCTGGCAATTTTTATGTATCTAGGCCCTCATGTGCTTCTCCTTCAGTGGGTTCTGTTCACAAAAACTAAACATTCTAGAGAGACCCCCCTGGGTGAATCTGTCATTTAAAATGCTACTTTTGCTTTGTTACAGATGCTTTGTGTGGGAAGGAATAAAACCACCCTTTTTTTGTTTTGTTTTGTTTTTCTCATGTAAAGAGAGAGTTAGAGAAAACATTGATGGAGGAAATCTATAAATAACGTTTTTGAAAATGGTCACTGTTGGACCTTGCTGACTCAGTAGACCTTGCTAACCAAGCAGCGAGGCCTCAGACCTGGAGGTGGGTTGCAGTTTCAGGACCTCTTCATCTTTTCTAACTTTTCTAACGCAGCCTTTGCCACGTGTAGAAAGGGCCCATGGCTAAGCAAAGGAAGATGGAAGGAATGAAGGGAAGAATGAGAGTGTGTCAGCAGAGACCCAAGGTGTGGCGTCTATGCGTCTGAGGTGTTCCCCAGGAGGCTGAAGGGCTACACTTGAACTTTTCAGAGACAGGCTGACTCTACTCTCAGCCTCTTCTCCCTACCTTCCCTGCAGCTCCCAAGCAGATTCAGTTTGTTTCCATCCCTGCATAGCTGCCTCTAAAACTCACTCCCGCGCAGATATCCACCCCGTCCTCCTCGTCCCTCCGCAGGACTTAGTGGAGAGTGGGCCCAGTACCTCCCCTGCCCTGCTACTTGCTGCTCCCAAGGACAGGTCCTTTTAAACCATGCTTAGTGCATAAACGGAGGATAAACGTGAAGAGCCATGGGGTAAGTCGATACAAGGGCTGTAGGTTCACTGTCGCGTTCTAGCCTTTCAAATAGCTGTCTGAGGCAGGCATTATCATCTGTTGAGGAAGTTAGAAAATTCTGTCTGGGTCACTTCAATGCCCCTGTTTTGATACTACACCATGGCCCCCTGGTCCAACTGGACCTAGAACACTCTAAGACCAAAACCGGTGGTTTCTAGCTCCCGACGCATTTTAAAAAACAAAAGAAAGGAAAAAAAAAAAAAGATTGTTTCCCTCTTTTTGTAAAATTATGAAGTTAATTGGTGAATATCATTAACCGATGTTTTCTCCCCGTGTTTACCTACTGGGTTCATCCTTTGCTCCTTGTTGTGCCCAGGAAATTGGGCACAGAAGCCCTCTGAGCGTTCTATGGCCTCGGCTTCTTACCCAGCACCGCCTGCCACCCAGAGGAAGGATGTCTTGTACTCTCAGGTCATGGAACGTGGCCTGGTGGATGTTTGTCTGACAGCTGATTAGGCAGTCACGCACCACAGCATGAAGCCAATCCGTTCCCCACCCCCAGCCACCAGAGTAATTTTGCCATGAAACTTTTATGTTCATGTACCAAGAGGTCACACTCGGGAGAGGAGGCAATTTCCTACTTCTGTGTGGATTTTCTGCGTGGCCTCCATTATTAACCCCAGAAAACATGGCTCGGATGTGCCAGCCATACCGGGACAAGAGCAGAAAATGTGGCGTCTTAGACAGTTCTGGCTGCAGTAACAGAATACCACAGACTGGGTGGCTCAACAACAGATATTTATTTCTGGGAAGTCAAGACCAAGGTGGAGGCAGATGCAGTTCCTGGTGAGAGTTCTCTTCCTTGCTATGTCCTAACAAGGCTGAGAGGGAGAGGAGAAGCAAGCTCTCTTGTGTCTCTTTTTAGGACACAAATCCCATCATGGGGCTCCATCCTCATGACCTAATGAGCTCTCAGTAGCCCCACCTCCACATACTATCACAATGGGGATTAGGGTTTCAACAGAGAAAGAACACAGACATTCAGCCCCGGCAGGTGTGGTGGCACCAGAAGAGTCTCCTGGGGGCCAGGTCCAAGCATCGATACTTGATGGTGGTGGTCACAACAACAATGCTTAGAGGCACTCAGCAGTGGGAAACAGCTCAACTGTGGATTTCCGAGGCAAGGGTGAGAAGCTTCATGCTGCTGTAGAGGCTTGGGTGGTGGATGGTCCTAAAGAAGGCTTGGATGGGGGAGGAAACACAATTGCTGTGAATCCCACATAGGAGCCCAAAGGAGTATTGGTGAGAATGAAGGAGCCATGGGGATTCCCATTTATAATTAAAGGACACGAGGATGTCCTGCTACCATAGCTGTTGACATGAACCAGCAAGGGAAAGATGAAGTTTCCTCACCTCCAGGTCTTCATGAAAAACTTGCTTGCTGAGAAGACAAGAATTTATTTATGTGCCTAGTATCATATTGGGTTAAAGGCATCAGACGTGTGTTCCCCGACATCAAAGACTTAGTAATCGGGTTCGGCCAAGAAAACCTAGGTGTGTTCTTTTCTCCTATCTCTTTCCCCTTCTATCCTGGATGTCAGATAGAACATTAACGATGCTTGAGTAATTTTGTAATTTTTCTAGAACTCTCTCATTGTGCTTCCAAAGCTTACTCTTTGCATGGCCTTCAACTGGTTTCTTAATCTTGTACCTCCATTTTTTTGATATGTAAAATGGGGGTAATAATAAACATTTGCTTAGAAACTTTTTGTGAGCAATAAATAAAAAAAAAAATCAATGGGAAGAATTTAGCCCAGTGTTTGATCATTGTCAAATAGTCAATAAATATTAGCTCTTGTTTGTAGATTAGAATTATTATTAGCTGTCATCATCACCACCTTATTTGGCCAGAGAGGGGATTACCATAGCTCATAGCAGTGTGTGTCATACTTCCAAGTGTATAAATTGGACCAGCGACCAAGTGGTGAAACTCATTGGTGTGGGTCCCTTCCTTTCTAGCTGATGACTGCTTGTGTCAGAATCGTGAGGGAAGGGAGGACCGAGGTGCCAGTTCCATGGCACCAATTCTCATGGAAGCTGACCAGTTTCAGTAGTGACGCCAAATGGCCATTCTTCATCATAGGTACGTCTTGTTGTCCTCTAAATATGAAGGTGCCCCAGCCAGAATAGTTTCCTTCTAGCAATTTTCATATTAAACATTAAATGGCATGTATGTTGCTTTTTGGCATTTTCAAAGCAACTTAACATGATATTACTTACCTTATTGTACAGGTGAGGAAAGTGAGACCCCAAGAAGGGGCTTATTCTCCCCAAATTAAAGTGGTAGGAAAATACAAATATTTTGAAAACTCTGCTAGAAAACTCTACCCTATAATATTGTGACTCTTTCCTTAAGATCAGGTCCCACAGGACATCACTCTCTTCTCATTACTATTTCTTCTCCCACCCCCCTGCCCCGTATTTTCTCTTTTCCTTTTGGGCAGAATTATCTCCTTTATTATCTATATTGAATAAGGAAGACTTGGCAGTAATTTGAGAAAGAATGACTTAAACTATCTCCTTTTTGTTCTGTGTAACAGAAAAAAAAATATTCTTTTTTTAACATTTTATTTATTTGTTTGAGAAAAAGAAACGGAGTGAGAGAGAATGAGCAGGGCGGGTAGGGGCAGGGGCAGAGAGAAAGGGAGAAGCAGACTCCCCACTGAGCAGGGAGCCCATGTGGGTCTTGATCCCAGGACCCTGGGATCATGACCTGAGCCGAAGGCAGACAGTTCACTGACTGAGCCACCCAGGTGGCCGTAGAAAAAAATATATACTTAAAAAACCAAAATTTTAGTATGAAAATATGTCATGTGCACTGAAAAGAGACTTGTCCCTTTTCAGGTGTGTGGTGAGCAAAGTTTGGAATGGATTATTCAGCTTCTGACAATATTCAGATCCCTTAGAAGGCGTTCATTGTTCCGATACTCACTAATCTGCACTTTGCTATTATTGTTGACAAGAATATAAATATCAGTTAATAACTGAAGTTTTCAGAGAGAGAGAGATATGTGTTCTACAGGTGTATGTGTACACATGTCCATGTATATTCATGGGCATATAAACGTATATTTCTATCCAAGAAAAATACAAACGACTCCAATACAATGATAAAACACTCATCTCTCTCTTTCTCTCTTTTACTATTTTAGACAAATGCTTGCTTTTTGTTGCACTTTTATGGTTGATTTCTTTTATCCTTAGAATGCTTTTACTATGGTTTTCTGCTCCGCATAATAATTTCTGTTCGTATGAAATTACTCTGATTGCTACCTGCAAGGCTCTGTGATTTCAGTTGTTTGAGGAACATGGTGCCATTCAGATAATGTTCAAAAATGCAAATATTCACAGTAGGAATGTCCACAAAAATCAGTTTCCCACATTATATTGAAGAAAAAATTCGAAGCAGAAGTATGAGAACAGTAAATTGGTATAAAAGAACCAAAACACTTGGGGGCTGTGGCTCAGACTTCAAAGGAGGAAGGCAAGACAGTATTCTAGCTGAAAGTTCTTACAAATCAGCACTCTAACCTTGACTGCCTCAAACTCTGACTTTCCTTTAAAATCAAACCGACAAAAGACTTTGTGTCAGATTTTCAGATTCTACTTGGAACATTTTTAGAATACGCTCCCTGATGTTTATGATTAGAGTGTCTACCTCTTGACACTCTTTGCACCAGGCTATTTTTAAGCCTCTGCACAGATTTTTGCTTTCTTGAGCTTCAGGACTTCTGATTTCTGTGTGTCAAAGTCAAGCTTCCAGCTGTTTAAATCATAGACAGGGGGCAGAGTCAGTCCAATTACTAGGGGGAGATGGAGCCTCTGGGAGTTGGAGTAGTTAGAGCGACAAAGAGGAAGAAGAGAGGATCAGAAAGATTGGACTCAGGGTCTCCATGAGAACAACCCCTGGGCAGATGCCTCCCCTGTGGTTAGAGCACCCATCAGAGGGATTGTGAAGGCAGTTACTAACGAGTCTGTCCTTGCTCTTGTTGTGGTTCATCTGTGACTAAAGTAGAGCCAGACTGCTCTACCTTGGCACTGTTTGCATTTGGGACCAGACCATTCTTGGCTGGGGCGGGCTGTCCTGTGCATTGGACAACTCTCAGCAGCATTCCTGGCCTCTGCTTGGTAGATGTCAGTAGTCCCCTCTAGTTGTGACAATAAAAAATGTCCCCAGACATTGCCAAATTGCCACTTGGGTAGAGCGTGTGGAGCAAAATTTCTCCTTGAAGAGAAGCACTGAAATAAATGTTCAAATGTTCGATGCATTTATTCATTATGATAAAATTTCCTTAATTATTGGCTCCCAAACTTTTTTTCCTCTTGCCTTTGAAAGGGAATTGATAAAGCTTTACACTTTGATGACCTCTAATATGTATTACATTTTTCTAATGCTGATTTTTTTTATAACAGTACTGACTGCCTTAGAAAGACAACTCATTTTTTTTTTTTAAGGATCTGTTCACAAAGTATCACAGAATACTTGCTCTCATTATTTTTCTCTTGCCTTTCTTCTCCCTACCCAAATTCATCCAGAACCTCTAGAAAAGTAAAAGAAATGAAGGTGGTCCTTGCTGCTATAAGGTTGAAGGTGTGATGTTGCATGTGGGGGATATTGCTAAATATAAGAAAAAAGAGAGAAAGTAATATGAGGGGGGTTGTTAAGCCAGAGCAAATTCTAACTCAAAGAGGCGGGGCGAGGGGGGGGGGCAGAGAGTTGGTGATATATACTATTAAACATTTTGGAAAAAGGTGTCTGTGTCCTCTTTATATATTTATTTGTCCTGGAGAGGAATGCACCGAGAACTTAGGTACTCGCCCTAGACTTTGCAAAACAGACGTCTACAATTTTAGAGATGGTTATAGAGAGGGGGCCCCCATAAGAAATGTGGCTTTGATGGGAAGGAAGGATCTCGAGTATCATGAAGTAACTTTCAGTGAGGAAATAAGAAGAACCATCCAAAGAACCAATGTGACAGAACTAAGGAACCCTAGAACCCAAGAACCCTGATTTTAAATTCCTCCTCATCCTACAACATACTCCTTACCTTTCTCTGTTGTTTATACAATTTTTTTTTTTTTTTAAACACTACTCTTGGGGCACCTGGGTGGCTCAGTGGGTTAAAGCCTCTGCCTTCGGCTCAGGTCATGATCCTGGAGTCCTGGGATCGAGCCCCGTGTCGGGCTCTCTGTTTGGTGGGGAGCCTGCTTCCTCCTCTCTCTCTGCCTGCCTCTCTGCCTACTTGTGATCTCTATCTGTTAAATAAATGAATAAAATCTTTGAAAGAAAAACAAAAGCACTACTCTTAAACTGTTAATATCACACAGATTGTGCCTCGATCTTTGAGATAAGATAGATGTTACCTAATCTGTTTGGGAAATCCTCAAAAGGAGTATTCCAGTCTAATTCATTTCAGTTTACATTGTGGTTTGGACCCAGAGGTTAACAGTCATGAGAATGCCCCTTGACATTATCTTCCATGGATCTACTTCCCTTGAAATAAAGGGGAAAAGAAGTGACTGGATTTGGGCATTGTTTGCATTGATATCTTTTTAATTTCACTGATTATTTTCCTTTTTAACATGGTTATCTTTGTCTTGTTCCTTAGTTGAATCTCTGTTGCTCCCAAAGCAACAGAGACTTTTAAGTCTTTATGTATCTTCTCGCTTCCTCAAGCTTTTTAAACAAGCCAATCACACCTGTGAAACCTTTGGAAATATTCAATTTTGAAACAAGCTTGAAAGTGACAATATTTAATCTTAGACTTTGGCAAGATCTTTATATATTTGAGCGGGTTTTTCTAACTCCACATGTTTTAGGTGAGTTTATTAATTTCATCCCATCAGTATCCTCCCTCAGATCACCCAGAAACTCAGAGTTTAGGTATATATTTTATAGATTCATGTTCACAATTTATTGCTGAATCAAATTTGGCTCTAAATGACAAATTTCAAAGGAGGGACTTAAATTCCCTTGGTTTTAGCAGAGAAAATTGTCCAAGTGCTTAGACCATATTGGTTTCAAATAAAACAAAAGATGTAGCTATTGGCTGAAGATAAAAAATATAACCAGAATAGATTCTGACAGTAACTCTGTTTTTAATCATATTCTTTAGGAAAAAAACTTCATGATATGCCATATATAACATGGACATACGAAAAGCTGTCTTAGAGTTTCAGGGAGATTTCTCCCTCAAATTGTAACAAAGTATGGTACTTTTCCCTAAGGCCCTTTATTTTAAAAGACAGAGATTTTGAAATATTTTATCACTTTCTAACCTTCAAAATCCAGTATGTAAGTGCTCTCCAGTGTGAACTTGAGCCGCCACAGACTCTGAAAACAGAACACGGTGTGCCTGAAATGCTCGGATTCAAGTCCTTATGGAGTTTATAACCCTTTATGAGAAACTGAACGTCTCCCATACTGGAGGCCAGAAGCCAAAAGGTAAGAGGAATCAAATAGCCTTTAATTCTTTTTAACCAAATAAATTTCCCATCAGAATGGGCTACATCATTTTTCTAGGCCAGTGTAAAATGAACAAGCAGGAGCCCTTGTTCGAAACTTATGAGGAATTTCAGGATAGTGACAGTTAAACCAAGGGAGGAGCTCTTCTAAGCATGACATTGTTTTTAAAGATTTTTTTCATTTGAGAGAAAGAAACAGAAAGAGCACCAGCGAAAGCACGTGTGGGGGTGGTCTGAGGGAGAGGGAGAAGCAGACTCTCCACTGAGCAGGGAGCCTAAGGCAGGGCTCCATCCCAGGACCCTGGAATCATGACCTGAGCAGAAGGCAGACACTTAACCAACTGAGTCACCCGGATGCCCCTAAGCATGACATTTTTAAAGAGAGACGTATTTTCCTTCTACTTAAGGAGTCCTTCCTTTTGGTTCAGCTGGCTACTTTGTCACTTGCTGCATGTCTTTAGTTGTTCAGAACAGGTCAGGGAAAGTACTTCTGTGATCCATCTTGTCTGAACAAGAAAATGTGATTTTTGCATAATACCATACACCTTTTAATCCCAATCACTTTTAAACCAAACTGAATTTTATTAAATGTAGACATCACCAATTGTAAGAAGCACTGTTGTTTTATGTAGCTTTGGGGGGGGGGAAAGATGCTACTATGAGGTGTGGTGCATCATCCATTATAAAAATGAACTGTAAGTTCTGAGATTGCAACGTTATAGACCTTAGTGTTGATGAACACGTGGATCTCCATGGAGAGGTTTGCAAAGCTGTGAGCTCCCTACCATCATCTCCTCACCACATAATGTGAAAAGGCTCTCTTGTTGATAAGAATGAGGCACAGAAGGTTGAAGAGTTGTGCTGAGGTCACATGCCTTGTCCGGGAGAGGGTGGCAGTGTAGCCTACCAGGCTACATCTCATGCTTTCTCCCCTTAGTTTGGCTGCCTTGTCTCTTCTGCAGCGTCTTTCTCTGGGTAAGAGAAGGTCAGTTATAAAAAAGAGAAGAAAATGACAGAGAACTGGAGAGAAAAGGGGAAATGTGCACACGAACATTAATTTTTTACTACATATATATGTATGAATTTAATATATATGTGCATTTACATATACATGTATGTACATATGTATTTACATATACATGTATGTATGTATGTATTTTTTAATTTTTTATTTTTTATAAACATATATTTTTATCCCCAGGGGAACAGGTCTGTGAATCACCAGTATGTATGTATTTTTTTAAAGATTTTATTTATTCATTTTGAGAGAAAGAGAGAATGAGCAGGGGGAGAGGCAGAAGGAGAGGGAGCCTGATGTGGGACTCGATCCCAGGACCCCAGGATCATGACCTGAGCCAAAGGCGGGTGTTTAACTGATGGAGCCACCCAGGTGCCCTGTATGTTTGTATTTTAATGTAAGGTCTACACCCAACATGGGGCTTGGACTCACAACACAGAGACCCCAAGACACGTGTTCTACCAGCTGAGCCAACCAGGTGCCCCTCTATGTGTATTTTAAGTGATTCTTGAGAAGCATTGCTTTTTGTGTGAAGTTTAATCAATTTATACTTCTTCATTTTTAATTAGATTCAAGATGTTGATGATTTTGTATCTCCGTCTCATTTCAAGCTGTTGATATGTACGCTTATACACATGCATCTTCTATTTTGAGGGGTGAGTGATAGAGTTATTTGTGCAACAAACACTATGAAAGTTTAATGTAGACCTCTACATAAACTTACCCATTAAGATGAAAGGCAATTCAGTAGATGCGCCATAGGGTCAATTACCATTAGGTAAGGGCTGTCATCTCTGTGCTGAAAGTGCCTTGAATGTGAGTGATCTGGAATTGCCAGAGAACTCTTTTCTGAGATGTTTAGCAGAAAATGTTTCTTCCTCCTTCACCTCCACCCTCCCAATACGCACCCACAGGATGCGCCCACATGCCGTCCCCCCAACACTCCACTGCAGTGTTACGATCTCATAACCGAAGTTCATGGTGCAATGCTTGCCACTTAGTTGCTCTCCCTAAGAGATGGGCTGGGACTTCAGGGAACAAAATCTTCTGGCAGCCTTCGTGCCTCACCACCCCCCTCCATCCTCCTTTGGAAGAAGGGGGGCCAGGCTGCGATGAGGAGCCGTGGGAACTGGCTTCCACACACCGGATCCCCTGGGTAGAGGTCGCGCTTCCCCTGAGAGGGCAGCAGGGCCAGGTGGCCCAGAGGCCTCTGGAATTCCAGGGGGACAATGGCAAATGGGCACTGGGGGCCGTGTCTGCATGCCAACCACTAAAGCTCAGACATCCAATACAAAGTACTGGTGCCAAACAAAAGCTAATATTAAAGACGATCCTTGGGAAGAGGAGGGGTAAAACGAAAAGGGATTTGGAGAAAAGCTGCTGGCACTGTGGCTCTTAAGACTCACACAGCCTAAGACAAATTCAAGTTGCATTCTTCCAAAGACATTCCTCAGCCCGAAAGCCACAACTGGTAGAAATCTGCAAATGCCTTGGATAGCAGTGGACTTAGTCAGATTTAGGTGGGAAAAATTAAACAAGGAATGCTTTAGAAAATCAGCTCAAGTTCCTAGCTTCCTCTCCATTCTCTCCTTTTTTTCCATTTTGCTTTTCTCTTCCCTCTTAGTGGGAGGGGGAGAAAAAAGATATCTATTCTATTATTCCTTAATTTTCATCTTGCAGCTCATTATCTCAATCAGCATGTCACAGTTGAGTGCATTGATTTCTGAGGAAAATTCCAGCAGGTTCTTGTAGCTCTTGATGAGCTGTGGCTAATCGCTGTAGTTAAATTTTCTGTCATGACCTGAAACAGATTCTAAGTGTGTGATTGGCAGGAAGGTTAAATAAAGAAATGGCATGCAGAAGTGATCATATGCTTTCTCGGCTCTCAGGGATCTGGAAGGGGAGGAAGGAGGTCAGGGATTGTGAAACAGGGACCATCGAAGACCAATTAAAGAACAATTTTATCTGAACCCAAAGGGGGTCCCAGCATAACCGTGTACATTGATGGAGAGGTTTCAGGTGCCCTTAGAATACAGTGTCTGCCCCTACAAAAGGTGGAAAGAGTCTGGTCGACACAGGGAAGTCGCCTGTGAGCATACAATGAGACTTCTCGTGAGCCGTGAATTGTATTAGTCACTGGAGCTCCACGGAGGACTTGGCAAGGACCGACGAGGCCTCCCTCTCAGTGAGAGCAGTGAGAAGCAAGGACTGGGCTCTTGAATCACTGCTTACCTCAAGCTCCGTGCTCCACACTCAGCCTCTCTCCGCTTTCAGTCTCCCCATTTGTGAAATGAAAGAAATAGAAACTAATTTACATCCCACGGTGTTTTCCTAGCGTAATGTATCAGACACTCGGAAGGGACAAATGGAGCTGTCTGAAGACACTCTGGGCCAGAGCGAAGATCAGTTAGCTAGAGAATTCAAGTACATGAGGCTTGAAATAAAAGAATGCAAGACCCAGACGTGTAGTGTCCCACCCCCCAAAAAAGGAAGGGAATATATAAAGCAAGGAAACAAGATTGTGTGGAAGAGGAGCCTAGGGCGCTGAGGACAAACACGATGGAGTAAATCTACAGGAAAATCCGCTTTTAGTTTCAGCCATACTCTCTGAAGCAGGGAGTTGAAGCTAGTCTCACTTTTAAGGTGTGTTAGAAGAGCAGATTTCTGGTCTCTTGAGGAGGTATTTGTAAAAGTTTCACGTGATTCTGCTTAAGAGAAGGGAGCTGGGTGCCTCAGGGGTGTGGATGGTCAGACAGGGCATCTGGGAATCTCTGTAGGTCAACCTTGGGTATGCATTGAAAACCTCAAGAGAGGGCCATAGATTACAAAGTACAGAATTCACTAGATCAGGAAAAAGCTGGATTGTGGGTGGCGGTGGAAATGGATGAGAGGAGCCGGAGAGAAATGTATGTCTGTCTTCAAACAAAAGGTGACATAGTCAGAAAGGGTGAGGAGAAGCCAAAGGTGCAAGAGGAGTGGAGCATGGGGGATGGATGCAAATGCAGTCCCAAAAACAACAGAAAATGAACCTCGTTAGAGTAAAAAAACGAAACCTAAAACAAGCCAAAAACACCTCCCATCTCCGCTCCCCAGTCAAATAGACTGTCTGAATTGCACAGACAGTTAAGCCCAAATGGAATGGTTATCTGGTTGCTTCGCACGGTTGCAAGCTTAATTAGCAGTTCTTAACGTGGTCTCAGAATACACGGGATAAGATGGGGGCGGGGGGGGGGGACCAGATAAAACGCAGTGAGCTGTGGCTCAGAACCATCCAGTGTGTCTGCAGGGGACCTCAGAACAAAGCAGGTGTTTCCTTGCTGCTGCTGGAGTGGCGGGCAGAGGTGTGATGGAGGCATTTGGGGAAAGTAGGCAGGGGGTGGTAAGGGGCGCGTGTCTCTGTTGTGTGTTTCCTGTCTCTGGTAGAGTGGGCAGCGGGGTGGGCCGAAGATGGGGTCGGAAGAGTATTCCTCGTACTCTAAAGAAAGGCTCCCCTGCCACCTTCCTCTATCTATGACAGTACTTGTATTTCCAGTCCAATGCCGGAGACAGGATGCAGGGCAGTGGGTCATCATAAATCACTGATGTGGGAACCAACCAAGATCAAACCTTATTTTCAAGGCAATGTGAATGGACGCTAAGTATTCAGAATTGAGGCCATCTTATTCCTTCTTTCCACTTTAGCAGTTGCTCAACCCTGGCAAATTCACCAGCATCCTGGTCACATACTGGGAAGCGCGTCAAAGTACATTGTTTTCCCAATTGTACTTTGGATGACTTGTGGCTTCCGGGAAGGCATCGGGCTTGTTCGAAGTACACATGTATTGGATATTGAATCTTTTTCCTCGAAACTCAAGAGGACAGACCTCACAGGGAGCAAAACAGACTTCCCCTCCTCTTCCTGCCACTGTGCCTTTTCGGCACTGAAAATACCACATTCCATAGTAGGCACACCAGGTTGACCTAACCTGGGAAGATGGGCACATTCTCCCACATCTTTACGTTCTCAACACCTTTTCTTTCTTCGAGTCCCTTTCCAGAAAGAAGAACACTTTCCTGGCAATAAGGCTTTGGATGGGAAGAATTAAAAATAGAGTGTCCTGTCCCCATTGCTAATCTTGTGTCAGAAGAAACTGAAGAGAGGTGTGGAGGGGTCCAGTCCCCACACCTAGCGGTACTCACGGCTTAACTGTACCCCACGGGGGTGCACCACCCTTAAATCAAGACCATAGGCACTGGGCCCTGGAAAATTAGCTCTTGGACACATCTCGGGATCTTTCACCAAAGGCTCATACCTTCCATGACATATGGACATTTTAGGATCTGCAAATAAATTATGCTAGGTAATAAAAGGGCTGTCTGTAAGCTCAGAGTTGCACATGGAAAATTCTGGGGGACTTTCAAAGTTCTCACAATAAAGGAGACCGGAACACACATCATTTCTATGCGCTGATGTGTTTAGCTTGAGAAAGAAAACACTGATCCCATTCCCTAGGAAAATGGCCCTACCTCCTAAGTGAGTACCCCCTTTATCCCCTAACTGCCACCACCCACCGTTCTCTTTTTCTGTGAACTATGAGTGAAGACAACTTTCCCTGGAAATGAGCCCTAACCCTGATTTTATGCTGCTTATTCGAAATGATTTAAAACAAATATTTTTGTGAATTTTGGATCCTCAAATTGGGAAAAACTGTTTATAAACAGATACTGACATGGTTGACGACATACTTGGCTCAAAAAAAGTAAGCCTTCCTTCAAGCTGGCCCCCTGAAATAGTATTTGTAAATGATGAATTTGTGTGTAAAAGGACAATTTCCTGTAAATCAATGTACCTTACTTTAGATTTCAGTTTAATACAAAAAAAAAAAAAAAACCCCTGTCCTTGGAAAACAAATGGCATACAAATTGCTTATGATCTTCATAGGAAAAAGCCATATGTTATTTGGGGTGGTTTATCTAGACTTCCAATCCCTTCTCGTTGGAAACCTGCATTTCTCAATAATGTTCCAATTAAACTCATACCGCAGAATCAATCTGGGATACCTATGTGGATAATAAATGGACACAGGCTGATTCTTTGGGTATTTTCATTGTAGGATGCACCCTAATAAAGAAATAACAAGAGATGCTTTTAATAATGCCATTGCCATGAAATGGCTTTTGATTTTTCTAGTTTCAGACTTTCTCAGAGCTATTTCAGTTATTAAAGCGAAGAGCAATAAACACGGGCCACTCACCACCACTGAGGACAAACACGATGGAGTAAATCTACAGGAAAATCCGCTTTTGGTTTCAGCCATACTCTCTGAGGCAGGGAGTTGAAGCTAGTCTCAGTTTTAAGGTGTGTTAGAATAGCAGATTTCTGGTCTCCAAGGAGGTATTTGTAAAAGTTTCATGTGATTCTGCTCATCTGTTAAGAGAATATAGGCAAAAACACTCTTATCTAATGGGTGCTTCTCTCTCAGAAATCAAATTCCTCACTCCATAAAATTTAGGTGATAGGGAGGTAGGTTGCTGTTTCCTGCCTCTCGGGAATCTTTGCGCCAAGTGGGAGGAGCATGAAAGCACCCAAGGGGGCATTTTGACTCCCAGCGTGCAATTAAATCCTAGAAGCTGGAGACTTTTGCACCATCTCCGGAGGGCTGGAGAGCTGTAAAGATCCTGCAGTCAGTCTAGAGAGAGCCCAAACTACTACACATAATAGTGTTTTGCATTTGTTAGGTGAGAACAGGACAAGAGCAGCCATGAAATTGGGAGAGGTACTGTCCAACTCTGTGCTTCCAGCTTCCAGAAGAAATGGCTCAACAGTCATTCCCCCGGAATGTTTGAGGCTAACAAACACCTTTGCCCTGTAATGTAAATAGGATGGCAACCTGGAGGACGGTTTTGACACTGGTTTCTTTAACGTCATATCCCAGCCCAAAGGTCTTGTTCCATGACTTTTTATGTGACATTTGGCAAATAGTTTTATTTGGTCCTCACTTTTGCCTCCAACAAAGTGATGACACTATTTTCTGCCCCAAATAACCCGACGGGGTCTTGTAAAAATCAGTATGGACATTTACATAAATTACTTTTTTCCTCCTTGTATTAAAATAAATAAACACAAGGTAACTGTGTAGGATTGTCATTTTTATTTTCAGAAACATGAGTCTCAAGACAAGCATGGTTTGCAGTATCTTATATTTCTAGAGAGTTCTAGGGGTTACAGAGCATTTTTTCTTTACATTCATTACATACAGAAATACTAGAAGACAAATCACAGAACCAGGTAGATGCCATTTTTTTTTTTTTTCATTTCATAGGTAAATAAATGAAGAACCAGGAAGGTTAAATGATTTATTTTCAGTCACAGTCTTGAAAGGAGGACTGCAAGCGCCTGATTTATGATAATTGTCAATTAGTCTTTCACTTTTCTGAGATGCCGGAGTTTTATCAGATTTATCAGATCACTAAATTTGTCTGTACTTCCTGGGCCAAGTTGCTTAAAATCTCAATATTCTGATTTTTCAAGTTTTGCAATTTTAGGGCAGAAATAAAACTGTGACCAGTCTGTTGGGTTGTGAGTCAAGATGTGAAAGATGTGACAGCATAGTATAACTCAGCCCCGATGCCTCATAAACAAACTGACTTAATAGATACGAGATTTCTAGTTCCAATTTTTTTTTTTCTAATGGAAAAATGTATTAGTAGCCAACTGTTTATTGCAGCACTTACTGAGTTTCTTCCCGCCTTACCCTTCAGTAGTTCCTAAGAGTCTTTTTGTACGCTAAGTTCCCATTCCCCTGGCCCCGGTGTGTGGTCTCAGAGGGCCCCCCAAGAAAGCAGTGTAGTTATAATCCTTTCCCTGACAGTCGTGGGCAGAGAGAAATTCCGTCTTCTCCAGTGGATAAGCCTGTGGTGGGTATCTTCCTGGGACTACAGTTATCTTCACATAGATTCCAGTCAGAAGAAGGACACACACACACACTCACACTCACACTCACACATGCGCACGTACCCACACACACACTCACACACAGGGATGGGGTGGGAATCTAAAATAAAGCCTTGGGGGAAGAGGCGAGAATTAAAGGCAGTCCTGACAGATTTCTAAATCTTTCTTGGGTTCTTATGGTCCCCTGGCCGTTTAGTTCTGGGCTCCCGCCCTGGAGCCTTACTCACAGATGAACCTGAATTCAGGGTGCTTAAGATCATCTTTCAGTCTGAGGTGCCTGGGTGGCTCAGTGGTTTGGGCTGCTGCCTTCGGCTCGGGTCATGATCTCAGGGTCCTGGGATCGAGCCCCGCATCGGGCTCTCTGCTCAGCTGGGGGCCTGCTTCCCTTCCTCTCTCTCTGCCTACTTGTGATTTCTGTCTGTCAAATAAATAAATAAAATCTTAAAAAAAAAAAAGATCACCTTTCAGTCCAAATGAAACAATTGCTCAAAGTCCTTTGCCTTCTCAGGCGGAGCATTTCACATCAGCCCTCCAATCCGTGCCATGTGTCATAAACACAGTGAAGCATTGATGTAATTATGTGAAGGACAGAGTGGAAATTAAAAGGAGGAAATGCGGTCTGGTGGTTAGATTGGCAGACTAAATGTCAGGAGTTTTGTTTCTGTTTTTGACATGACTCTGAGGACTCAGCCCTTGGCTCCCTGATGTCACCTCGAGAGCCCAAGAGCCTAGGTTTGTGTCTTCCTTAAATGAACATGGCTTTTGATAGCCTGGAGCCCCTTGATGGAAGAAGATGCCCTTAGAAGTGGAGGAGTCCTAAGCCCATGCAGAATGAAAAGCTAATTCCATATCTGGCCCATACTTCCTTGTCTACAAAACAAGGACAGCATAAATCATGCCTGATGGGGCTGGTTTCAATTATGGGAATCAAAGCCAACCTACTTTTTATCTTGTGACATAGTTACCAGTTCAACACAGAAGAAATTCGGTGCTATGGGACTGACAGCTTTTTCCATATATTCAAATAGAGACAAGTGTTCTTCTTTTTAAATTCTGCCCTTTTGCTTCTATAGCCAAATCATTTCTCTTTCAAAACCATGATGTGGTAGCAGCTTTTAGTCCAAAATCCTCTATGTTTGCTTTTAGAATTTTTATCACTGACTAAAAAAAGTCATTGCATGTTCTTACTTACACAAAACATGATTATCTATGCAGAAAGTGCCCCCCCTTCCCAAAAAAAGTACTTATGTATAAATGAAACAAAACATGTATAGGATCTGTATACTGAAAATATAATGTTGATAAAAGACAAAGAATACCTAAATAAATGAAGACACATCCTGTACTCTTTGATGAGAAAATCTAATATAGTGAAGACACTAGCTCTCCCTAAATTAATCTATAGGTTAAATGTAATTCTTATTAAAATACCAGCCAAAGTTTTTTCCAAACATGGACAAACCTATCCTAAAATTTGTATATAGAGATAAAACCCTGCAATAGCTAAAATCATCTTGACAAGAAGACTAAAGAGAGAAGAATCACTCTGCCCTCTCTTAAGTCTGACTGCAGAGCTATAAAAATGAAGACTGTGTGGTCTTGGCAGAGGGACAGACATAAACATCAACGAAACAGAATAGAAGACCTGGGTATAAAACCACAGAAATGTGCTCCTTTGATTTTTTTCGAGAAAAGTGAAAAAACCTTTCAGTGGAGGAGGATAGCCTTTTCAGAAAATATCTCTGGGGTAATTGGACACCTATAGGTTCATAAACAACAAAAACACTTCAGTCCTGCCTCTCACACCTATACAAACTTAATTCAAAACAGATCACTGACATAAAAATAAAGTGTAATATTTTAAAACTTTCAGGAAAAATACTTAGGAGAAAAATCTTCAGGATCTGAAACTAGGCAAGAAGTTCTTCAATCTGATGCCAAAAGCATGATCCATAAAAGGAAAAGCTGATAAAATGGACTTCATCAAAATGTAGATGTTTTACTCTGCAAAAGACCCTCTTAAGATGAAAAACAAGCTACAGACTGATAATAGTATTTGAAAACCATGTGTCAACAAAGGGCTAGTGTGCACACTATATAAAGTACTCTTAAGACTCAGTGAACACTGGGTGTTATATGCAACTAATGAATCATGGAACACCACATCAAAAACTAATGACATACTATATGTTGGCTAACTGAATGTAATAAAAAGGTAAAAAAGAAAGAAATCACACAAAAAAGACTCAATGGTAAAAATCCAAATAACCCAATTAGAAAATGGGCAAAAGACAGGAGCAGACATTTCATCAAAGAGGATTTACAGCAAATACACATATGAAAAGACGCTCAGCATCAATAACTACTAGGGAAATGAAAACTAAAACCCTAATGAGGTTATCACTATACACCTATCAGAAGGGATACAATTGAAAATAAATAAATAAATAAAAAACATCAACTGAGGGAGGTGGACTTGGATCACTCATACATTACTGGTGGGAATTTAAAATAAGAGAGTCAGTCTGAAAATAGTTCTGCCATTTCTTAGAAAAGGAAGTATGCAATTATTATATGACTAGCAATTCCAGTCTTTGGCATTTATCCCAGAGAAATATACATTTATGATCAGAACCAAATCCATATATGAATGGTTAGAGCAGGTTTAGTGTAAGCCCCAAAGTGGAAACAACCCAAATTGTCTTCAGCAGGTGAATGGTCAAACATCCAGTGTTCATCCACACCATAGAATCCTATTTAGCAACACAAGGAAGCAGACAACTGACTCAAGCAACAACCTGGGTAAATCTCAATGGCTTTATGCTGAGGGGGGAAAAGGACAGGGTTGTTTTTTTTTTAACCTGTTAGGACAGGTCAATTAACTGCATTTGTTTTCTGTTGCCACTACAAAAGATCACCGTAAACTTAGGAGCTTAAACAATACAATTTTGTTATCTTACAGGAAACTTGGAATCCACAACCATTCTCTAAAGCCTTGAATAGTCAAGGTGTTGACAGGGTTGGTTCTTTCTGGAGACTCTATGGGAAAATTCATTTCTTTGACTTTTTCAGCTCCTAGAGGATGCCTACATCACTTGGCTTATGACCCCTCCCTAGAAATCCCTCCAATCTCCATCACCAGCTCTCCTACTACTATGTCTCTGATCTCATGCCTCCTTTTATCAGGACTTTTGTGATTATATTAGACCCATCAAGACAATCCAGGATAATCTCTTCTTTTAGTCTTTAAAAGATGTTTTTAAAAGATTTTATTTATTTATATGAAAGAGGGAGTGAGAGAGAGTACACGAGAAGGGGAGATGGCCAAAAGGAGAGGGAGAAGAAGACTCCCTATTGAGAAGGGAGCCCCAAAACAGGGTTGCTCTTGGGACCCCCAGGACCATGACCTGAGCTGAAGGCAGATGCCTAGGCAACTGAGCTACACAGATACCATAATCTCCCCCTCTTAAGATCCTGAATATAATCATATCTGCAGAGTATCTTTTACCATGAAGGGTGATGTATTCATAGTTTCGAGGAATTAGGATGTGGATATCTTTGTGAAACCCTTATTCAGGCTATCACATATATTTCTTGATTTGATTTATAAAATGTTTAAATGAAAAAATTATAGAACTGGAAAACAGAGTGATGGTTGCCAGGGAGAGGGTAGCTCTGAAAGGACAACATTTGTCATATTAGAAGCGCTCTGTATCTTGATTATGGTGCTACATACACAAACCTACACATAGGTATAGGAGACCTAAACGCACACACACACACACACACATACACATGAGTATAAATAAAACCGGGCAAATTTGAATAAGATAGGTGGATTGTATCAATGTTAACATCATGGTTGTGATATTGTTCTGTGATTTGCAAGACATTATTGTTGAGAGAAGCTAGGTGACAGATTTATGTAATCTCTTTGTATTTCCTACAACTGCAAGTCAATCTATGATTATCTCAAAATAAAAAGTTTTAAAAAATGGAATAAAATCTCCCAGAAATTCAGTTTTTACTGTAGAAATTGTAATAATACCTAAGGTTGGATCCCAAGCTCAACTCATAGCCAGAATTATTAGGGGGGGATTGTTGTAAGAATACAGACTCCTTGACCATATCTTGGACTTTTTTTGACCAGAATTTTGTGGGATAAAAGCCAGGAATCTCCATCTTTACAAACTTCCCAAGTGATATCAACTGGGTTTAGAAACCACTGTATTATATTATGCACTGCTTTTCTTCAAACAGTTTTACATGTAGTGCTTTTTGTTTACATAAAATTTCAAGAAACACAAAGGTCTATCTTACCAAGATGATAGCAGAATAATAGACAGTCATCTTCAGGGGGGAGTTTTGAATACGATTAGGGGAAAATTGAGTAACACCGAGAGAAACTTGGGATACTGAGTTTAAAAAAATTATCAGGCTGACAATTTATATCTTAATTAACCTACTAGAAAAGTGGTAGTTTTGAGGTTCTCCTTAACAAGGGAGGAGGCTGTTGTGTGGAGAAGAACCTTAGCAAGAGAATAGGGACAGGTACCAACATAAAAAGGGGATGTGCTAATTAAAGATACCTAGGTGTTGCTTCAGACGTGCAATTTACTTTAAAAATGCAAGATCTTCTGTTACTATGCATAATTGTGTGAAGGCCTTAATTGTAGCATTGAGAGTTGGGGCACAATGAGAACCTTCGTTTTAAGTTGCCAAAGTGGTGGAAAACCAAAATGGCCAGATACGGAGATTGAAGAAGAGAATAGATAAAATGACATTTCAAAAAGCAGAAGTAACTTAAAGGTTTATGGAGGACTTTTTGTTGTTGTTGAGGGTGCTTGGATGGGAACTAATAGAAATGTCTCTTAAAAGACAACATATATCTCTTGTGCCTCTCTGATGTAAATAGGTATTTCACAAATAAAGGCGGGAGTCCTACAATCTATGAGCTGACACCAGTGCAACTGAATTAATCGAGAAATTGTTAATTTGGAAACTTTACCTAAAAAGCAGAACCTGTGTTTCCCCCACAAAGTTAATTTAAGAACCTGATTGGGGTAAATAAATACATATAGGCAATTAAAAATAGGTGTCATGAAAGAAGACAGTGTACCAGGTTCTACACATGCTTGAGTATTGATTGATGATCAGTCATATGCCAGTTGTTACTGTCCTGATTGCTTCCCATTCCCCCGTATCTCTTAGCATTGGAGAGGTCTAAGGGCCAAGGTCAAGGCAGCCTGTATCTGGAACTTCACTAGAAAAACCTATGTGGTGGGATTATCTAACCTATTACCCACATTGGATAGCATTTGTCCCAGGCTTTCAAAGGTGGAGGAAACAGATGTTATTATAATGGCTCCCTGCTGCCTGAGTCCCTCCATGTGAGGAGGCAGCCAGTTGTACACAGAGGGCATCCTCTTCTCTACCATTAGCTGTCACCATTTAAGGAAGGGACTCCCTGATCTGGCACCATTTCTCTAGAGCTGTGGCCTCTCCAAGTAGAGCTGCAATCACTGGCCTTTTATGGAGAGAAGCTGAGACTTCTGTCAGCAATATTTCCTAAGAAATTAAGTGACATTAGATAATGTTCATTGTGAGAACTTAATGAGTTCTGGGACCTTAATCTACTATAATGCATCAGCCTCAGGGTATGTTGTATTTGTTAATGTTCTTTTTATCAATAAATTTTTATAATATGTGTTGCCAGAGTTCTTGAGAAGGGAGCTGTTGTTAGTTTATTGGGTTATGGAAGAAAATCATGAAGTGCCTGGGTGGGAATCAGCAGAAGCACATGCCTCTTGAAAGGTCATCTAAACCTTTTGTGCATCTCTAATGGAATCAGAATTGCCTGGGTAGAAGTGAGACACTCACAGCCCATGGGAAGACCCTATCCCAGTTAATGGTTTATACATGATGAGGGAAAACTTTATCTCATCTCTGCTTCCTGGCCCTCAGAGGCTGAGGAAGAATCAATCTTGCCTCCTCTGGAAACTGGGCATTTTAGAGAGTAATTAATTATCTCTGAGGGAAAGTGTGATGCTCCTATTTGCAGTTTGTGATATTGAATCTGAACTTTGGGAACAGAGATGTGGCTTTTTTGGCCACATTCTCTCCAGAGAATGCACCTTCCATGCTATTTCAAGCCCCTTCTTATGCCTTCTTAGCACTCTTATTTAAACTGAATCACCAGCCTGGCTTTAAAAAGACTATGAGAGGGGCGCCTGGGTGGCTCAGTGGGTTAAGCCTCTGCCTTCGGCTTGGGTCATGATCCCAGGGTCCTGGGATCGAGCCCCACATCGGGCTCTCTGCTCAGCAGGGAGCCTGCTTCCCTCTCTCTCTCTCTGCCTGCCTCTCTGCCTGCTTGTGATCTCTGTCTGTCAAATAAATAAATAAAATCTTAAAAAAAAAAAAAAGACTATGAGAATGCATCATTTTAAACTTTAAAGCCTAATCCTTAATTACTGGCAGCTTTTTAAATTTTTTTTTCGTATTTCTTCACATAACTCTCTGGATTAGACCCTCCAGATCTTTGGAGCGTGCACTTTATTGGGCTGTACTCTGGCACACCCGTGTCCTAACAAATTAGAGTAGAATGGTAAACCATTAGTCAGCTGGCTAAAAGGGGGAAAGAATGTAGGTATTTCTGGATATGTCTGCAATTTCCTACAGGTGAACAATTCACACAATACCGTACTTAAAATTCCAATACCATTCTCCTTGAGAGCTTAATAAACATTTTGGGAACTAAGCCAACATTACTCTCCCATACCTGCCCTTTCTTATCAAAGGGATAAAGGCCAAAATTGTTCCTCGGCAATTTTATTGTTAGCTTTGCTTTTCCTGGGTCAAGGACTTTCCCTTGGCCTAAGAAGCTCAACCCAACACCAGCACCCCAGTCTCATTTTCCTAACCACCATCCATACCAAGTGTCTTGGGTGTGAGATAACATTTAATCAAATCAGTAAACACTGGGTCGTGATCTGAAACACTTGTGAATACAAGGATTGTGTCCCATCCACCTGGCTTTCTTACTATAGGATTACGGTGTTGAAATCCTATGAAATCCTACGGTGAGATCCTGTGACAAAGATCAGATTTACCATAAACACTGTGATTTATTCCTTCCTGGAGACTTTTAATAGACAGGGTGTCCTGTTGCCCCATTGTTGTAATTCCAGGTTAGTAACAGAAGTAGAGAATTAAATGGGAGCTCAGTGACATCTCAAGCTCTGAGCTGATTCCCACCTCCAGGTCCATACTTCTAGTAAATGGCTGGTTTAGGTATCACCACTGCTCCCAGGAGCTACTCTTCTCATGTCAATTTCTGACTTTAGGGACTTGCATTCTGAAGAGCTTTCCAAATGTTCTTTTCAGATCTTCTTTATAATGCTCTTAAAGAACAGCCCCATGAGGGATGTAAGGGACACCTCTTTTGAATGTATAGGATATCCTGGGGGTGTGAAATGTCTCAAAATGTGTGACAGTGCACATTTGGGCATGTGCTTCTGAAAATTGGCCATGGCATTCCCTCTGGGACTTGACTCTGAGCTTCTATGAGGTCCAAGTTGATGTCCTGTACAAGAAATATGTGCCAATAGAAGGTGGGAGGCGAGGCAGCAACAATGCCCCCCACACCTGGCCTACTTTCTTCAAACAACCTCACGCTGCTCTTTGCCCACGTCAGTGCTTCAATCTGCTCCCAGTGCCCTCACACACTTTACTACTTCCCTTTCTCTTATATTATTTCAACTTCATCTTTGCCTGTTTACCAACATAATTATGATGACTTAACCTCTGAATGCTAGCTCCTTTCTACCATCAATATCCAATTCAGATTCTTCTTTATCATTCATCCAACACACATGGATTGACTACCTGGTACCTACCGGCTAGCATATTGGGTTTGGGGTACCCACTGGTGAGTAAACAAGCATGCTCTCTGCCCTGTGACATTTCCAGTCTACACAGGGAGTCAGACACTTTGCTGGAAAGCAAATAAGTAATAAGGAAAGAGCAAGGAGACAGAACCATAGGGAGAACCTATTCAGAGAGGGTGGTGATATTTAAACAAAGACCTGAAGAATGGGGAGAAACCAGGTGTCCTTTGAGAGTAGTGGGGACAGAGCACCGGGCAGAATGGGTAGCATGTCAGAGGCTGAGGTATGCTTTAGAAAGCTAGGAGAGGACAACAGAGGAGAGGAGGATGGGAATGGAAGTGGGGAGACCACCAGGGGGCTGTGGAAGGAATCCAGAGAAAAATGATGGAGGAGAATAGCAGCAGTGACAGTGGAGAGAAGTGACAAGGGAGGGAATTGGATCTAAGGTGTGAGACCTTGAGAGGAGCCAAGAGTGGATCATTCCAAGTGATTTAAGCCCCTATTCACTCTTTCAGCCTAGTGCCAGGTACCCAGAAAAGATCAAAACATGTTTGTTCCTTTTCTCTTTTCTTTTCTTTTCAAGACTTAGCAATTCTATACACCATTTGGTTGACAGTAATTCAGATAATATCCTGTGACATCTCTTCCACTGTCTTTGAATCAAACATCCTGGAACATATCATCAGATAAACACTAAAAAGGATACCATTTGCCATCCTAGGAAAAAGTCAACGTAGCTTTTCGAGGAGATAATTTTTTCTCTGATAGTAAATCCATAGTAACGAAAAGGGAGCACCAATTGTAGTTTTTCTTTAAAATTTAACTTTATCTGATGTTACATTCTTGATTAGTCAGATACTGATTGTTCTAGAGTAATATTAATTTTAGGTGATTTTCCAAAGGTTCAAGGCCTATTTCTGGCATGATCCATACTCATGATTGGAAATCAGAGGGTGAACGGCAGAATTGCACTGGATGAGGGATGCCAAGGCTGAGCCAGAGCTGTGTGACTACATTGTAAGGACCACTCAAATATGGTCACAGTCAAGGTTGTTTGCACAGCAGAAGCAGAGAAATCTGCTTGACTCTTGGAGGCTAGGAACAGAAGAAAGGAAAGAAAAGTTGCTGGAGGAGGAAACTGAGTGAAGATTGTTCCCCATCGTTTGTGGATCAGTTTGTCCAACTTGAGATGTCAGGTCAGACTCTACCTGTATTTCCTGCGCAACTAGTGGAGGTCTTAGAGCCAGAAGATGCCAGGTGGACTTCTAAGTGGTTCACCTAAAGAGTGTTCTGGGGAAGTCCCTCAGGGACAAGTCTTGGACCTGGAGACTTTTGAGCAGGAAGATTTGGAAGAACCATGCAAATAACATGCTGGTGGGGTTGGGATGAGATATGCAGCTCAAGAAATGTAGGAAAGTCCCAGCAATCAGCCGTCAGTACTGGACGGGGGTGGGAGGGAGAATCTTTTATTAAAAAAATAGTCTTCATATAAATGCTTCTGTTGTATCAACATGTGCAAAAAGTTGTGAAATCAACTGAGTATTAAACATTCAACTGTACTGAAAATAGCAAAACAACAAACACAGGTTATTCAGTCTTTCCACTTTGGAAAAAGAAACACTGCATCAATTCAACCCATAATGTAAGCCTACGATCATGGGCTCTTTCTAGACTCGGGGCGTGGTCTGAATGAGTGGCTTTGCTACTGGTCATTCCAACCATGTAGAAAGAGCTCCAGGCTGGTCCCTGCTGTGGGGAAAGACCATGTCTAAACAGCTACAGCTGAATCAACTGAAAGTTTGGGTGAATGTAACTGGCTGTGGCGTGGCTGTTTGAGGAAGCCACATGGTTGGGATATGAGCCTTGGCTCTGCCACTGGTCTAGCCCTCGCGAGCGCTTCAGCCATTCTAATGACTGTATTCTACTGCCTTTATTCCATTCACCCACAGGACAGACATACGCGCCTTTATTTTTCAAGTCCTAAAGTGAAAATAAATACTGCCAGTCCGAAAGTACCAACAGAGAATGTGGAACGGAGAATGAGCAAAGGGTTGCTTCCCACTGATGTTAGCATAGGAAAGCAAAATTTCTAGAACGACGTACTTTCATTTTTCAGTGTTATAGGATTATCGTGCTTCCCCTTTTATACAAATATACTGCTTTTTTCAGTTCTGGGCTTAGCCTGCCGGTCCCACCCTAGTCCCCAGAGAATGCATACTGGCTATCATTTTTCCTCCACGTCCTGGAAAGAAAACAAATTGGCAGGAGACCTTCCTGAGTTAGGAGTTTGATAATGATAATACTCAGTTATAATAGTAAAATGGTATTTTTTTAGTTTATTTCTATGATTCTTTTAGTAGTGTGTGGATGCATTTTTTTTTGAGGGAGGGTGAAACAAAGACTGTCAAGAAAATTCCCTACCCTAGTTTAGTACTTTATCCTAAAGCATTATTTAAAGGCTTTTCACAATTTATATGTTTTTCCTGGCAAACTAACCAGTTGTTGATTACCAAGATACTTTAAGTTTTGAAAGGAAATACTTTGGCTTCTTTCATGGCCTCTGTGAGTGTGATAAAAGGATGGTTATTCAGACCGGATTTCTGTTTGAGTAACTGTTGCTTTTCTGTCGGATGAGTTTGCTGAATTGGCATTCCTTTTAAGTTTCTTAGAGGAGCCATATAATCAAGGTGTTCTTTGGGCTGAAATTGTATAAAACTTAAAACCCTTACTAGACCTTTAACTTGGGCAGGGGTGGCTGCTTTGGGAATTGCGTGCAATTGTAAACAAAGAAAACCATGCTTCTGATTCCTGTGTCAGGGGTTGCCCGCATTTGACTCATCAGGCCAGGTGAGGGTCAGAAGTCTCTGATCAGAATGTGACTCTCTACCATGTGCCCTCAACGTCATGTGCATACCTCATGACGGCATTAATCCTTCTGAAGGTAAACATATTCTTGTATGTTGGCTTCTTCACTCAATTGTGAGGGTTGGGATAATATGGGGGAAGAACAGGGTTGGGTTCAAATCCATTTAGGCCATATTGTATACCCCAGTCAGCTTCCTCACCCAAATTCCTAACACTTTGTACACATGTCCAAGGTTTATATACTGTTAGCATAGGAAGAGCAGTGGAAGGGAAGGGCAGTGGCTCTGGCCTTTCCCTCTTATTTTTGAATTAGTTAGTTAGTAGGTAGTTAGTTAGAATTAGTTAGTTAGTTAGTAGGTTAGGGACCACTGTTCTATATGTAAGCCTAAATTCATCAGAATGGGAAAAAATAGATATTTCTCAAAACTCTTGTTGGAAAGTATGAAGGAAAATTCACAGTGTTACAAAATGTGTCCCCAGATAGCTGAGGATGAGCCCTTGAAATCTGTGCTGGGGCAAGTTTCAGGGCGACTGGAGAAAGATGGATCGCCACTCCCCACCCGCCATTTTGTAGTACTGAGTACTTTCCATGAGCTTTTTTTTTTTTTTTTTTAAAGCTAAAAAATAGACTTACGTATCCATCACTGTTATTTAATTTGTTCCCACTTAAAAATAATCTATTTCTTTCTCTGTGTCTTCTCCTGTTGCTCCGAGAGCAGAAGGTGATGAAAGGAAAGCCTCCTCAAAGAAGATGAAAAGCCCCCTTGTTATGAAACATCTCATTTTCCGTGGTTAAATACTTCAGAATACAGGTAAAGCCCTGAGTAGTTTCCCTGGCTTTTGCCAAGCCCAAAGCCGCAGACGGTCAAGAGGGGCAGAACATGAGCAATGAGGGAATGTGGGCTCAGGGATTCCATGTTTAGACAGATGGCTTCAGGCAGTGCTGCTAGCCAGAGAAAGCAAAAGTCCACGCCTGGAGCATCAGGCCGCAGGGGGAGCAAGTGGAGACGTTTGCACCAACCGCGTGAGGTCATGGGGGGAGCCAAGTATGAAGACAGGATTCTCAGTCATCATCACCCGCAAAGAGTCAAAAGGAAAGGAGAGTGGTTTTAGTCATAAACTGGATAAACGGATTATTTTTCTTGAAGAAGAGTATTTATGAGAATGACATCATACGAAAAGGGTTATCAAAATAAGAAGCAGTAGTGACAAGTTTGGGTGGGTGGGAGTGGTAAGAGGTGTTAATCCTGTTTCCTTGGTATTCCCTGGTCATTATATGTTCTGGGTATAGACCTGGTTTATTAACTAGGTTTTATTTGATGTGTCCACCTGGATCACAGTGGGTAATGGCTGCCTAGAATGAGGGAGAGAATCTGATGATTGATTACTGATGTCGGCCACAGGGTGGGAAACAGGGGTAGTTACATTACGGCCCTCTCCTGGGAATCCCTGGTCTAGAACTCAGCTTCCTCATCTTGAAAACAATGCCCTTCAAAGTTGTATGAATTAGTCTAAGCCTAGGGTAGAGCCAATAAGTGTATTGTTTGAGAGTTATTGTAGAGATATTAAATTCACTTGCTTATTATACTATATTTAGCATTTAAGTAAACAGAAGTATTCAACATTCTACATTACTCATCATAACCCACTCATGGTGCAGAGATATCTTGGGATTATAGTAGTCCTGGTATTAGGGCATCAGTTATACACTGCAGGGGTGCCTGATACTGCCTTACAGGATTGGAGGCTTTCATTGGTTGTGTTTTATCATGTGATGTCAAAGACTGAAACATTGCACGGTTAATTATAAAAAAAAAGTGGGACACTTGCAATTGTCTTGGAGATCTGTATCTATTTACCTATTTTCAAAATGTGCAAGATGAAGCTTCAGCTGTAAGTGAGATAAACCTGTTTTAAACAATTGCTTCATAACAAATAAGCTTTTTGATTAGAAGACCTTCAAAAAAATAGTCCCAGTCTCAAGGATCTGGAAGAGTCCTTGAGAAGCTGACTAATTTTCTAACCACCCCTCATATTCAGGCAGGACTTCACACGAAGGACTTCTGGAATTATTTTGCACAATTTTCTTCTTAAAACTTCCTAAAGCAGATTTGACAGTCTCCTTGAATAACCTATTACACAACAGATCCAAGTTTTGTGGGGCCTGGAGTTCACACAAGTTTGGGGGTTCCTTTTAAAGAAAATGGATACAAAAATCTCTTTTACAAATTTTACATAAACATAAGACATGTAAACAGATCACCAAGTCCTTTACCAGGGTTTTGGAAGGGCCTTGGAGCATTAACTTTATCAGCTTTTGTTTTTTTTTTTTTTTTTTTTAATTAATTAATTAATTTTTTTTTTTTTTTTTTTTTTTTTTAAGTAGGCTCCGTGCCAGTGTGGGGCTTTGAACTCCTGACCCTGTGATCAAGAGTCACATGCTCAACGGACTGAGCCAGCCAGGCACCCTTAAGTTTTTATTTAAATTCCAGTTAGTTAACATGCAGTGTGATATTAGTTTTAGGTGTGCAATATAGTGATTCCACACTTCCACACCCGCTGCTCATCACAAGTGCCCTCCTTAATCCCCATCATCTCTTTCACTCACCCCTGTCTCCTCCCTTCTGGTAACCATCAGTGTGTTCTCTATAGTTAGGAGTCTTCTTCTTGGTTTGCCTCTCTCTCTCTTTTCCTCTTTGCTTGTTTCTTTTGTTTCTTAAATTCCACATACAAGTGAAATCATATGACATTTGTCTTTCACTGACTGACTCATATCACTTAGCATCATATTCTCTAGCTCCATCTGTGTCATTGCAAATAGTAAGATTTCCTTTTTTTAAGAGCTAATATTCCATTGGGTGTATATACCACATTTTCTTAATGGCATTCCTCAGTCGATGGATATTTGGGCTGTTTCATAACTTGGCTGTCATTAATAATGCTGCAATAAACACTCTTTGAATTGATATTTTTATATTCTTTGGGTAAATACCTAGTAGTGCAATTGCTGGATACTAGGGTAGCTTAATTTTTACCTTTTCGAGGAGTCTTCATACTGTTTTCCGCAGGGGCTGCACCAGTTTGCATTCCCACCAACAGTGTAAGAGGGCTCCCCTTCATCCACATCCTCTCCAACATTTGTTTCTTGTGATGTTGAGTTAAGCCATTCTGACAGGTAAGAGTTGATATCTCCTTGTAATTTTGACTTCCATTTCCCTGAAGATCAGCAATGTTGAGCATCTTTTCATGTGTCTGTTGGTCATCTGGATGTCTTCTTTAGAAAAATGTCTACTTATTTCTCCTTCCCATTTTTTAATTAGACTATTCATTTTTTGGGTTTTGAGTTTTATAAGTTCTTTATATATTTTGGATATTAACCCTTTATCAGATATGTCATTTGTAAATACCTTCTCCCATTCCATAGGCTGCCTTTTAGTTTTGTTGACAGTTTGATTTGCTGAGAACGGAAACCATCAAGATGCTAGAGGAGAACACAGGCAGTAACGTTTTTGACCTTGGCTATAGTAACTTCTTTCTAGGTACATCTCCTGATGCAAAGGAAACAAAGGAAATATAACCTATTGGGACTTTGTTTTGTATTTTTTTTTTTTAAGATTTTATTTATTTATTTGAGAGAGAGAGACAGAGATAGCGAGAGAGCACAAGCCAGGAGGAAAGGGCAAAGCAGGTTCTTTATTGAGCACAGAGCCTGACTCAAGACTCGATCCCTCGATCCCAGGACCCTGGGATCATGACCTGATCCAAAAGTCGACACAACCAACTGAGCCACCCAGGTACCCGTGGCTTTGTATGCTTAATAGTCAGTAATGTGGACTAAATTCTCAATTCTGCTAGAATTGAGGAAATAGCTACTTATACACTTACCTACAGTAAAAACGAATGTAACAAATTCTGCTTTCATCTCTCACATTCTTCTAGGAATGGGAGTTCAAGTAGTAAAATGTGAGTAGGTAATTTTTTAAATTTGTTTTCAAGACTATATACGATTCCTAAAAGAATATTCTCTGACACACTTGTGCATATACAAAGAGCAGTAGAAAGCTTGTCAATGGTTAAAAATTCTGGCTTCTGAGAATAATGAAATTTAAAATTTTTCTCTCCTCCTCCCCTTCCGCTCCTCTCCACTATGATTTCTTTTCTTTCCTTTTTTTTCTTTTTTATTCCTCTCCTCTTCCAGCTCCTAATGCTCCCATCCTTCTTGTTTCTCCTTTTTGTGCCCTTTTTTTCTCTCTTCTTCTTAAAACTGCATATTAAAAATTCTAAAATATCACAACTAAAATGTCAACTACAACAAAAAGTTAGGCTCATTTCCCACATACCCTTTTCTTATTTTTACTTATAATTTTTTTTTGAGAGAGAGGAAGGGGTGCAGAGGGAGAGGGAGAATCTCAAGCAGACTCCCCATGGAGTCCAGCCTGGAGCTTGATCCCACAACCCCCAAGATCAATGACCCAATAAACCAAAAGCAAGAGTTAGATGCTTAACCAACTGAGCCACACAGGTGCCCCTATAGTTATGATTTTTTTAGGGTTATTAAGGAAACTGACATTAATTATACACGCACAAAAAAGACTGAAGGCCTAATAGTCAGTAAGACAAGAGTAGATGAAAATAAGGTAGCAGCCAAGCCCTAAATTACAGGTGTTAGATGTGGACGCATTTCTGGTATCTGCAACTCCAAACTCCGGGATAAATCACCAAAACATACAGAAGAAAAACAAATGCTGTTTTTAATTTGCTTTTCTCCAGAAAGCATTCTATTTTGGTTTTTCTCAAACTAGGCCTGCAGACATATTTTGGAGCTTTGCAATTTTTTTTCCCCTTAAAAGGTATCTTCATTACTAGAATTTAGAAATGTTGTTTTACTAAAAATTTTAAAAATGAAATATTTCAAATCTCAGAAAGTAATATGACACCAAAAGAGCCCATTTATCAAATCCAGCAGATTTGCTATATTGTTTCTGATCTCTAGGTTTTTTTTTGTTTTTTAAGGTGTCAAACATTTCACATGTATAGTTAAAGCCCCTCTTCTAGGCTCCCTTTCTCACTCTCCCCATCTTAGAGTTAACCACCAATTTGATGGTGATGGAAACACTTCTAATTCACTTTGTGACTTCACAAATGTTTTCTACAGTTGCATTTCATGAAGTTGTAAGAAGAATCCATTTTTTTCCCTCCAAAAATAGATTAAACATCTATTGTTCATCCGTCTATTTCAGATACAGAGGTCAAAGTGCAGAATAAAAAGTACTGAAAAGAGATTAGGATTACCTAATCGAAGTAATTAATTAGTTAGAAATTAATTAAATCACATAGTCAACAAAGATTTACCAAGTACAAACAAAGTTCTGGTTCACATTTTTTTCAGTGATAAATGTCAAAGGACATGTGATAGGCTAAAGATGGGTGATTCTGATTTATCTTATCCTGACACATTCTTGGTATTACTGTCAAAATCAGAGATAAATTGGGACCTGGGACCACAAGTTCTGACTGCCTAGACTTGTCCGGGGAACGTTGGCATGACCTTGGGGAAGTTAATAGCTCTGGCTCTTATACTATCATGGTGACACATTGATGAAAGGAAACATTTTCTTCTCACAGAGATAGTCTCAGTATAAATGAGTTCACACATTTGGAACCTTTGAATAGAAGCTAAGTCTATCCCAGGCTAAAGAAGAGACTAAAGTTAAATAGAGATGAACAATGAACATATTATTAATTGGGCATCTTGCTTTTTGAAAATTAGGAAGAACAGTCATTTATTAGTTTAAATGATGCTTTACATCTTTTTTTTTGATGCTTTACATCTTAATTGTGGCTAAGATATATTATGTATAATATTGAGAGAGAGTGAAAAGGCCACAAATGTAACACATATGGATATAGGTTGGGATTTCCAAGCACGAGTCATAGCTCGGTTTAGTGAAACTAAAGACCAGAAGATTTAGAAGGCAGAATGAAAACAAGAAATAACTGAAGTTATGAATATGAGAGAAAACAGTATTCCACTAATACATTGGCTAATTGTTTTATCTTTACTGACCTCACCTTCTAAAGGAGACCATCTTTAAGATCCTCACCAATACCCCGACTTTCTTCCCTTTAGAAACACAGTCCTTTGGAGGTAGAGTCATAATGGATGTATTTGTGTAAGAAGTGTCTTGAAAGTTACACTGTGACCAAAATTCTGGGATTAAAAACAAAATATACCCTTATTATTTAATACTTTGATGACATAGCAAAGATTTAGAAACTAATATATATACTAGCTGAGACTTCACTAGTAACCAAGAACATAGAGTTAATTCCTTTTACTTTTTTGTGATAGCAAGGACTCTTTTGGTGGGAAGCTATGTTTCAGTGATAGTCACTGCCGGAAACAAAGGATCTGTTTGTGTGGTTTAACTTCAACCACCAGGCAGCTGAGCTTGCAGTAACACTCTGGCTTTCCAGTAACAATCTTTGGCTCATGGTTTACCTGAACCAGACAAAAAAGGCAGGTGAATGCATCTCCACACTTCCATGGAAGGAAAAGTGCTCCTCAGACCACCGACCGCAACCTGAAAAACTCAGTTAAAATAAAAAAAATATATTAAAGGGATATGTATTCACAGTTTAACTTTTTAAAAGTTCCTAGCTTCAATAAATTCTTTTTTGGTACTTTTAGAAAATAACATCCTGGATGATAAAAAGATTTATACAGTGCCACTGCAAAACAAATCTATAGGCTGCCTAAGATAATTTTAAGCAAGATGATTTTTCACATCAACTAAGATAAAATTAGTTTAACTTTGAAATGATGTCGAAGAGTGTGTTTTACTTTTCACATTGTACCCGCTGCAGCTCCAGCATGAATACACATGTGCACAGGGACAGAAATACTCACAGATGTAAGCCTCTTCTGCTGAAGTTCTCAAAGTAACAAAGTTATGATTTGGAGCAAACATCCAAGTTAAGAAAGTGGTGTAACTCAATGATTATTTCAGCCAGGTCTGCAGACATTTGGAATTCGGTTAGCACTATGGAAGTGAGAAAAAGAATGTTTTTTAATTTCCAAAAAGTGCCGGTGTAATTCTTCTGGGCAAGAATCATTGCTCAGTATAGTCTAATGCCCATTGAAGGCAACAACATACAGACCTGTATTAGGCAAGCTATTTAATCCTGCACATTTTATTTCTTCACCTGTAGAATAAGAATAAATAATAGCAGTCCTGGGGCGCCTGAATGGCTCAGTCGGTTAAGTGCCTGACTTTGGCTCAAGGGTCCTGGGATCAAGCCCAGTATCAGGCTCTTTCCCTTAACCAGGAGTCTGTTTCTCCCTCTGTCTCTGTCCCTCCCCCCACCATGCTTTCTTTCTCTCTCTCTCAAATAAACAAATAAAATCATAAAAAGTAAAAAGAATAATAACAGCCCTTACCTCACAAATTTTGGGGGGTTATTTAATGACCTAAGACACCTGAAACTGTCCCTGACATACACTAAATTTTCAAAGACTATTACCTATTATCATTATCATTGTTAATATTGTTAATATTATCAGAAATAATAATAATGCAAAAAACTACTAACAGAAAGACAATCCAGGCTCTTTCCCCCATCTGTTTGAAATGTTTCAAGCCTGAATCTGGAGTGCTTCTGTACCTCTTCCCAGGTCTAAAGCACTCCATCCAAGACTTTTTTTCTGTTAAAAAGATGTGATTTCACACGTCAAAGAAGAGGATTATTCAAAGCTTAATTACACTTTGGACAAAGAAGGTAATTACATGTCTTTAGACAGTTGGCATTTCTCTCTAAATTCCTACACTTTAAAAAAACGAGACATTAACTCTTCATTAGAAGACCCACTGTTTTAGTCATGTCTGATCATGGAATCCCAGTGTCATTAATTTGGAAGAGACCAGAGATGATAGAGTTTGCATAGCCCAACGAAGATAATGTTTTTATCAGTCAGGATGCCAGGGAGAAATGGAGGAGACATTCAAGCTGAGTAATCTGAGGAGAGAGAAAAGGACTCCATGCCAAGACGTTGCCAGGGAGTGGTGAATCCAGTGTGTGGGGCTGGTTACGTCCTGAGCCTCTACTACGCCAGTCCAGGGAAGGCAGCCTGAAAGTGACCACACTACAGGCAAGGAGCTGAGGGGAACAGCAAGAACTCCACGTTTCCCCGCCTCCTGATCTCCCTAGCGCAGGGACTCCGGGGCCCACTGAAGTTGTCTATTGCATTCAGTGTCCTGACTCAGAGAACAGATGCCTCAGGATAGAAAGTGGATCTGTTGGGCAAATGGAGAAAATCCAGTAGAGATGAATGGGCAACAAACAGGAAACCAACAATGAAGTTGTTCTTTTTTCCTCCCCTTCCTATATCCCCTAAAGACGGACACAGAAATAAGTTTCCTCTTCTAAAGTTTAAATTACATAAACAACAGGCCCACTTCCTACGTCACCATCACCCACACACACCTCTGAACTTTAAATCTGAAGCGCACTTTAAGATCTTCACATATCCAAAGAAGGAACATGTGCATCAGAAAGAGGCTGATCAAAGTTGCTGCATCTAATGAGACAGCAATTTTCTTTCCAAAATTCTCCCCGAATTTCAAAGGTTACTTTACTTTGAAACACACACACACAATACCAGACAAATGACTGACTTTAGATATCGACAGACATTGCTTACTCTCACTTCAGAATTTCAAGAGATTGAGTCATTTTATGATAAAACCCTTATGGCTCACACACTTCCAAAAAATATAATTTATTCAAGCATCTAAACCAGTAATGGATATATTTAGTTATCTGATAACAGTTATTTCAAGTGTGTCATATGGATTTTAGAGGGACATCATTTAGTATTTTTCAGATGGCATGGTACAGATTTTACTTTTATTTTTGTCTATGGTGGAGTTATTGACAAAGTAATGAAACGAAAATCTACTGTTCTACAGTTTTATGCCCTTGTACAGTAATTCTCAGCCTCTTTTATCTTATGTTCCACCAGCAATTATATCTAGTAGGCTCAACATGAACTTGTTAGATGTATCTGATTAATTAAGTAAGTAGAAATTTAAAAGCCCTTACTTCCAGGAAAGGTCATATTTCATTAATATTCTACCATTATTTTATCATTATAAGGATTAAGCCTGTGAAAAATTGTAGTAGAAATCGCTAAGGCTTTAAACCGAGCAAAAACTATTCATTTAGTTGCTGAGAATTGATATTATATGATTGAATGAAATTTTACTACTTTAATAACAGTAAAACACAAAGATGTTCAATTAAGAAATAGGATTATATAAAATTCTGCAATGGCAGGTGGGCAAAACAGAACAAAGGTGTTGGCATCCAGAGACCCAATGAAGCTCGGGAGGTGTAAAAGATGTAGCAAGGATACGACTGGTCTAAAGAAACAGAAAGGGACAGAAGTCTGGTGAATATGCCACCGTAAGCAGTCTCACTGGGAAGCTGGACAACAAAAAAACTTTCTGGTCACATGGGAAGTGAGGATGAGAGGAAATATTCCCCTAGGTGACAATGAATATATAAAACATCATAGATCTCTGGAAGTTAGAGAATCTGGTATGCCACAGATATGAGGGACAGCCAGTTATTAAACTGTGATATTATTTCTGTGTCTCATCTAGATTCCCATGGTACTCGGACCCCATGGTACTCGGACCCCATAATACTTGGATGCCCTAACACATGTTTGGACTCAGTGCTTTTTAGAAAAATGTTTTAGTTTTTTAGATATTCCCAATGATTTTAATTATATGTCTGAACCAAAATGTATTTCCCTCCTTAATGGAAGAATTTCTTATTTAAATGGTATATAAAAATAAAAAATTTTTAAATGAAAAAAGAAAAAGAAGCTATTCAGCTATGAGCTCAGAGAAAAGAATTCACTTGAACACTGGCTAGTGTTTCAGGTACAGATCTGGAGACCCGTTGGACGTACCAGGAAGGCAGGAAGTGAAATTGAAAAGGGCCAGGGCAGTAGCCACAGTCTAGAAAAGAGCCAACTCTGCATCTGGGATGAAGGAAGTTGAGGAATACAAGAACCCAGAGGAATGCCAAAGCGGGAATGGAAGGGCCAAATACAACACCTGAACAGGGGCAGATACTGGGAACAGAATAAGCGGAGACACGGGGAAGAGACCGCTCAGTAATAGAACTGAGCAGAATCCAAGAGAGAGGATGGGAATCTCTCATAGGCATCCACCGCTCACCGGCACCGCCAGGAGCTCTGCTCATCTGTTGTCAATCCTCATGGCTTTCGGGAAGGTGGGTGTTATCATCCCTATTGTACCATTTCCTCACAGTAGCCAGCAACACAGTCCAGCACACAGAGCTAGCTTAAAAGACAGTGAGAAAGAATTCAGTCATATTCAAAATCCATTTACAAATAAAGTTCTGAACACCTATTAATAAAAAAATGCATTTGCGGACACAATAAAGTATACAGGACTGTATACTTAATCCAAGAGTTACTACTGTATTTAGTAGACGAGTTGAAAGCAGCAAGACCAAGGGGCCCAGGCCAGCACTGCTTATCTTGGTGTGACCTGGACTGTGATGAACTACTAATGCAGGAAAGAAACAAAAATAAGCCAACAGAGAAATGCAAGAATGCTTTCTACAAAAGATGTGACTGTCTACTTAGAAAATTGAGAGATGGTTGGGGCGCTTGGGTGGGTTGGTTGACTAAGCATCTGCCTTCAGCTCAGGTCATGATCCCGGGGTCCTGGGATGGAGTCCTGCACTGGGCTCCTTGCTCAGTAGGGAGCCTGCTTCTTCCTCTCCCTCTGCCTGCCTCTCTGCCTACTTGTGTGCCCCTAAGTACACCTGCTCTCTGTCAAATAAATAAATAAAATCTCAAAAGAAAAAAAAAAGAAAATTGAGGGCTGGTAACCAAACATGATTCATGGTAATTAAAAGGTGGAAAAATAAATTTGTAGAAAACCTGTCAGTTTTTCAATCCATGCAGAGCATAATCTGTCTGGGGTGTGATATAGAAGAAACAAAATTAAAGTAGAAATGTCAGGCCAGACACCGTCAAAAGGCTCACAGTTTTTCAAATCAATTAACATAAACAGTCCATTGATTTACTTTTTCACCCATTAACTAATTCCTTTATTAACTATTTTTGTCAATAAAGCCACAGGCCCTGTATTAGGGGACAGAGACAGTTTCCAGGGGCCCCACCCTTGGGAAGTTTCCAGTCTGTTGGAGGGACCCAGGTGTTAGACAAGAGGTTGTGACAAGGACTGGTGGCTTCTGTCACGGACGAGACGCTGCCACCGCCCGAACACTGGCACAGAGCAGTCCCAGAGAGAATGTCTGTGTTCTACGAGAAAACCAGATTTTTGTGTGTGGAGGTCCAGCTCATTTCATCCAAGAAAAAGAATACATGGACAAATCCTCCTTTGATGTTCTGGAATCACTGGGTAGCTTTACAGAGAGAGGATAATGTAAAACCTTGAGTTTTTTTCACCCGACTGGGATTCAGGGTGCATTTGGATCTTTTAAGAGGACGAAGGGTGTGTTGTTGTGAACGGGTGAAGCGCTTCAAGTGCAGAAAAGTACTCCCTGAAGAGGGGCAGCGGGGCTCTGAGCACCATTACAGTAAATGTCAACTACCCCCCGAGGGACTGCTGTAAAGGGGGGATGCTCCCTGAGCCGAATCCCTGCGGGACTGAAGCTTGCAGACTCCCGGTTGGAATAGCATCCTTTTATGGTAGAGTTTGCCCCGGTTTTGCATATCTCTCAGTGAACGGGAACTGAGTGCTTGCCCGCCCGGCTGCCCGCCTTTACACCTGGAGCCGGCATGATCTGCTCAAACCTCCCTGTCAAACCTGGGAACCGGGACCAGAGGAACTGGATTCCGGGTCTTGGCCCAGCCACAGACTCACCTGCAGGCGGATTTTGTCGTTCTAAGCCTGTTTCCCCACCCTACCCCCGAAACATTTTATTATGAAAAATTTCCAACAAAAGGCAAAGCTAAATGACTTTTACAGGGAACATGCACTATCCCAACACCTGGATTTCACCACTAACGTTTTACTACCTCTGTCACGTATCTATTCTTTGATCCATTTCTCCAGCCATCCATTAATCTATCTTATTTTTTGATGGATTTCAAAGTAATTTTGAAGAAATTAGTACACTTCTCCTTAAATACCTAAGCATGTGTATAATGAATTAGAGTTGAAGATTTGCTGACGATTTCATCTTCTGATTTGAAAAAAAAAAACAAACCCCGCAGATACATTAAAATACATACGTCTTAAGGGTCCTTTTGCTGAATTGTGACAAATATGTGCACCTCTATAATCCCAGCTCCTGTCAAGAGAGTTTTCTGGTGGAACGCCCCCTCGTCTCTCCAACCCCCACCCCCCTGCCTTTTTTTTTTTTTTTTTTTAGGTATAAAGTGGAGGCGAGAGTACTTGTCGGAGAGCTGTTGTGAGGATAATGTGAGTTAATGTGAAAAGAGGCTGTGTAACTTGTGAAGCTTGAGCACAAGGGGGAGGCACTATTTTTCTAATTGTAATTAATATCCTCATTGTCCCTTTGATGAGTCTTGCTATCGGATGTGAGGCCAACTCTGAGAGAGGGTGACAGCTTCAGGGAGATGTGTCACCTCAATGACTGTAACAGCTGTCCCAGTCCCCGTGTTAATTGTCGGGCAATTTGCACACAAGTGACGCTAACAGCACGACATCCCTTCCCGTGGTCTGGAAACTGTCCCTGGGCAGTGCCTGGCATACATCTGGCAAAATGGGGATGGCGGTATTCCCACCTCTTGGTTTCATGACCATCGCTGGACTGCATTTCTCACGTGATCTGGGTGGCCCCGAGGCCAGCCCCAGCTGCGCCTCGCCCTTCCTATGCCTGGTGGCAGAAACTAGTGAACTAACGCTGGCGCTATCATCTGAGGTGCCTGACTTCACGAAGTGGAATTTTAGGGTGTTGTGTGTTTCTTCCTCAATAATTAGGAACATTGAGCACAACGCATCTGTGCTTCTTTTATGTTAAGGTAGTTTCGACGACATACCTTTGGGAAGGTCGGTGCGCCCTGCTCATCTAGCAGGCTCCTTATCTATGTTGCCCTTTACCCTTGGACGTGAACATACTTCAGCTGGTTCAACTGGTGGGACTAGGGGTGACAGAGTAAGTGAGAATTGTTATGTTCTCCTGCCTGGACCTAGATAGAGAGAGAGAGAGGGGAGAGGTGTCTTTCATTCAGAAGGAGCAAAATGTACTACAACACGAAGGACATACAAAAGAGACAAGGCAACTGGGGGCAGACTAGAAGGAGTACATCTTGCAAAAAGCCTTGAAGGTGAGAATTTCATCTGTAAAGGAAGTCGGGGGTCCTCACTGCTGGAGATAGTGCGACAAGAAGTCAATCAACTTAGCTACCAACCTGGAGAAACCAAAGACGCGCAAAGCCAACCCAGACTGAGACTTTGCCTCTGGTCCAGCGCAGCTAGATTATGCAAATTCCTACACAGTGAGATGCTCTCACAGGGAGGTTAAAGAATACCAACACTTGTAAGTTTAGCTATCTAAAACCATTATGTATATTCACATATGATTAACTCAGTGTCAATATCGTTTCTATCATTAAATTAATAGCTCTGTGTGGAAAGTCCCAAGCAAAATAGTTTCCTCTGGACTTAAAGGAGAAGCACCAGAACCTACGTGACTCCTACTGAGTCACGGTCTTCATATTTAGGCAGGGCTGGTCCTTGACCTATTCTTCCAAGGTACCAGTTTCAGGAACCCTTCAGTTCTTGAACAATGACCAAGAGTCTTAAATTGGTCATATTTATGAGTACTTACAATGTGCTGGCACTGTTCTGAATGTTTTAATTCATTCTTTTGTTCAACAATACACACAACAGCCTTGTTTGGGTCCTTATTTGTTTTGAGGGAAATAGACACAGCGAAGTTCAGCAACTGGCCCAACTCCCAACCAGTTGAAAGAAGTGGAGTCAGGATTCCACCTGAGCCCGTAGTTTTAGGTAGTTTGATGTGTGTTTTCAGGGAACCAAGCCCCACAGAGTTGTGGTTGGAGAAGCCCACTCTATCAGGGAGATGTGACTGATGCCTGACAAAATTAAAGGCCAGAGCACCCTGGGAAGAGAGTTGGAAATACATCACGCTAACATGATCTATCTTGTTAACATAAATACCACCTACTGTCTAGGACTAAAACAATTGTCTCTGGGAGGCCACTTTGGTTCGAGGTAGCAGTAGTTCCTCTCTCTCATAGAGAGGATTTCCCAACTCCTGAGATACCACAGAAATTCATTTTTCTAGAAACTTATAACTCAGTTGAATTACCATTGCAAGCACAAGCCCAGGTGAGCTTGTTTTAGATTTTTTTTTTTAAGATTTTATTTATTCATCAGACAGAGATCACAAGTAGGCAGAGAGGCAGGCAGAGAGAGAGGAGGAAGCAGGCTCCCCACGGAGCAGAGAGCCTGATGCGGGGCTCGATCCCCGACCCTGGGATCACGACCTGAGCTGTAGGCAGAGGCTTTAACCCACTGAGTCACCCAGGCACCCCGAGCTTGTTTTAGATTTTATCTTTAAGTTGCTATTCTGTATGTAGCAATATCCAAGTAAACGAGTTTTCCATTTTATAATCCCTTAATCCATTCTATTTCCCACATTCCTCGACAATTATTCCATATTTTGTTACTTTCCTCACACCTCTCGCCATTTTACCCCCATCCGTACTCTCAGCTAGTGACTTGCTTATGATTTACTTGAGAAAATCAAAGTAATCTCAAGAGACATTCCACAAGTGTCCATAGCATATCTAAGGAACCCTGCAAATGAGACCTTACAGTCCACCTTCCTCTTTGTTATTATGGATGTACTATCCTGGCTCCTTGCCAAGGGGAAACCTTGCACTTGTATGTGAAATTGAAATTCTATTCCCTGGAAGATGCAAGGATATTACCCAGCAATTCTGTCCTCTCCTTCTCAAATAGTCAGTTTCCCTTTTACCACCTGCTGAATAATTTCCATCAGCTATTACATATCCCATTTCTGGGCCATCTTTTTGCCATTTTTCACTGTCAAACTCCTTAATTGAGTTGCCTCTACTCAATGTCCCCAAATCCTTCCCTTCCATTCTCTCTCAAATCTACCCCAGTTATGCTTCTTTTCTCAATTCTACCTACACTGCTTTTGTCAAGGGCACTAATGACCTCTATATTACTAAATCCAATCATCAAAACCTAATCATATTATTTAAACTATAAATGACATTGTCAATTACTCCTTCCTCCTTGAAATTATCTCTTCATTTGACTTCCACATTATCATTCTCTAGTTTTCTGTTTATCTCTCTGGTTACTCCTTTTCAGTCCTGTTGGCTGTTTCACAAGGTATCTCTGCCCTCTAAAAATTGGAATGTTTCTCTTTCTTCTTCCACACTTCCTTCACACTCATTTCATCAAGTCTTATTGCTTTAAATGCCATACTCATGCACATGGGCTCCTGGAATTATACCTCCAGGAGTTATAAATTTATATATTTATACTGGATTTATACCTCCAACTCCTACTGCTCTCCTGAGCTGGACTCATTCATCAAATGCCCACTCAAGGAATGGACTATCAACTCTTAACTTTTGTTAGGTGAAAATGAAGGAAGGCAAGAATTGAAAAATAACAGGAAGTATAGGTAGCAGACCCTATTAGTAGTCTACTCAAAATCCATTCTATTAACTGTTCCTTGCTAACAGTATTCTGATTTTGCCCAGGTATCCGTATTTCAGCAACGTTTTCCCACCCTAGCTCAAGGATAAGTCCTATATAATCTTAAGCAATGAAGCAGCACCCACGGTAATCTTTGGTCGAGGAGAAGTTGTTTCTGGACAAAAGACGTGAGGAGAAATAGGATAGATGGATTCTGGGCAGGTTTCCTTGACAAAAAGACATATAGAGGAAGAGGTGGTTACTCTTCTGCCAATGGATTCTAGGGTGGGAATGTTGGATGGGATGTCAGGAGCTCCTGCAGCCCACCAGTGGCACAGAGCCAGGGTTTGCCTGAAGACAAGCCCTATACTGCGGGGGGTTAATTAGGATGATGAGAAGAGAATGAGTCCCTGATAATATCAGCCTTTGAAATAACAAACCCAGGAGCTGCTCTACATAACTTCCTGTTATGAGGACCTAAGTTTGCCTTATTGTTTAATCTCATTGAGTTGGCATTTTCTGTTACTTGTAACTTCAACATGAAAACTGGCATAGTGTGGAATTTTTCAGGGGAGTACATTTGAATGTCCTTATCTATGTTTAATTGAGATGGTCAACAACAAATTCTCTATTCTTTTCTGATCACCTGTCCTTTCAATCTCACTGCCACCAAAAAAATGACCGCTGGGTTACCTGCTGCTTTCCATACTTATCATCCATTGTGTTGAACATCCTCCTTCTCACCTTTGGCTTAGAGGCAAGATTGGAATTTTTCAAAAGAAATGATACAGAAAACTAATAGTATAGAAAAAAGAGTATGTCTTTTGCCCTCTCCTTCCTTTTTTTCTGCCTCCTCCTCCTTCTTCCTATCCTTTATCTCCTCCTACTTCTCCTTTTTCCTTCCTTCTTTCCTTCCTTCCTTCCAAATTAAGAGCACAGATGAGACTAGTACTGCCTCTGGGCATTTATCTCATCCAGGTAGAGAGAAGCGCACTGCAAGGGTTTTGTAGCAAGAAGGAGCTGGGCTTGTTGAGGGAATAGGAAGCAAGCCAGTAGGACTGGATGTAGTGAGAGAGGGGCCAACGAGCTAAACAGGGCAATCACATGGGCTTTGTGACCTTGGAAAAGCTTATGACTTAACAAAGAGTGCCATGGGAAACAAGTGGTGGCTTAATCAGGGAGTGATTCAATCTGATTTATATTCCTAAAGGTTTCATCTAACTACTCTATGGGGGAACAGACTGCAGGGACAAGGGAGGAACTGTGAGATCAATTCAGAGGCTACTTTGGTGCTCAAGCAAGAGATGATCATGGCTAAAGGCTAAGATGACCCGTAATGATGACAAGAAAGTGGCCTCGTTCTGGACATATTTTGGAAGTAAAGCTAAAAGATATTGATAATTTCTTGGAACTGGGAGTGGGGAAGGAATAAAGGAAAAAGGGAAACCCAAGATGATCTCCAGTTTTCTACCTGAAGAAGTAGTAAATAATTGTGCCATTTCCAAAGATGAAAAAGACTGGGATAGAGACTTGATCAATGATAATCAAGTCATTAGGTATTTATATTAGAGATGTCTAGTGGATAAATGGAAACATTAAACACACACATTTGTGGAAATTTGTTATAGCAGACACAGAATACAAACTTGTAACACATTACAACACATTACAGAGTTCTTTAGTGGTTTTCGATGGTGGCTTAAAATATCTATTCTCACATAGTTCTGGAAACCAGAATTCCCAAATCAGTTTCACTAAGTTGAAATCAAGCTACCATGCTGCCTCTAGAAGCTCTGGGGGGAGAATCTTTAACTTGCTTCTTCCAGCATCTGATGACTAGCATTACATAGCCTGTGGTCAGTCCCTACGCGTGGTCTAATCTTCTTCTGCCTCTCTCCTACAAGAAGGTCTGTGATTGCATTTAGGGCCCACCTGGATAATCCAGGTTAATCTCCCATCTCAAAACTGGTAATTTAAGTCACATCTGCCAAGTCCATTTTTGCTGTATCAGGTTAAATTCATTGTTATGAGGATTAGAATTTAGGTATCTTTGGTGGGGGGGAGGGGTGGCATAGGGAATGTACACACACAGTTATTTCACATACATAAATACACTCAGGGAAATAGACAGTTTCTGGCCTCCTAGAGTAAGACTATACTTCCCATCTAGCTCAGAGAATTTTCTTCATGGATGGTCAACCCAGATATGTCCTCCATCTGTTACGGAATTCTCTGGCTTTCAAAGTTTTTGCCCCTAATCTTTGGTTCCACCTTGTTTGGTTTCCTTAAAGTAAGTATTTCCTGTTTGAATATTCATCATTATATAATCAACTTTAGCTGTCTGGTTCACTGCTATACTCCAGTGCCTAGAAGTTTCCTGGCATGAAGTAGGTACTCAATGAGCATTAGTTCATTAAATGAATGAATGAGGAGATGGCAGTGAATAAGCAGATTTGAACTTGATATTTCAGTTCATGTAATTTTAATGTCTTGGGAATTGAATCTATCAGGGGATGCTGGGCTCCTTTACTTATGATTCAGTTAGTGTCTAGCCATACACAGCTTTGAAGACAGTTGCTCCTGTTCTCTGGAACCTGGCCATATTAAATGAATTCATCAAGTGCCCAGCAATTGATTCCTTGTAATCTCATATTTCCAAGTGAGCCAATCCATTTTTAGGCGCACTAAATTACTATTTCCTGTTGGAAGTGTCCCTCCAATCCTTGCATCTTTGCAGCATAAGACTAGTGGGAAATTCTTGATTGCAATGACGAATCAAATGCTGCCTAACCGCCATTATTCACTCCCTTTCATGGGTTCTTTGATGACCTTTGATCCTTTAGATCACATTTCATTCTGGAAGGAAGTATTCTTCTCAAATGCTTCAGTTACATGTACATTCACAGTGCTAATTGAGCTGGTTTTCTTTTTTTTTTACCCTTTCAATCACACTTTTATAATAACAATAACAAACAAAAATTCATCAGAGAGACAGAGAGTTACTTGTTTAGCGTGCTTTGTAATTTTTTGGCCACTCTGAAAAACATTCATTTTATAACTAAACGCATCAAACTGTGAGACTAGGAAAGGGGTATGATAACTTCTGGGCACTTCTGTTTCAAATGTGATCTTGAACTGAAAATAAAAATTCAGGGAAGCACCTAACAAAATAAGGAAATTGATGCCTTCTGGTGGAAAATGAAATTTAACATACATCTTAGAATTTTCAAATTATGCCTCTGGGAATAAACAACTTGGCCACCCGAATAGGCAAATTGTTTCTGAATTGCTTTCAAACTTGGGGGCACATTCAGGCATCATAGTAGACATATAAATAACTGTATCTGCATCGATATTCATAAATCATTCATTCAAGTAAAATGCCAATGTGTGTTAAGAAAAGAATTACTTAAAAAAATTATTAGCCCACTATAGAAATTAATAATGCATACTCAGCGTTAGCACCAGGATCTTTTAAAATACAGCATCCAAAAATAGATAAACAGAAAAAGAAACTGACCAAGTAGGGCCAAATGAATGTCTTGGTAATGAAGGAGGAAGAGAACTGTGGGAAAGAAAGAATTCTTCAAATGAATGGTAATTGGACTTGTGGCATCATTACCTGAAGAGTATCTTCAAAAGCAGAAATATGGTCTTCAGTGACAGTGGCAGCAGCAGCAGCATTGAAAACCACTAAGAACTCTGTATCTTAATTTATTTATTTGACAGACAGAGATCACAAGTAGGCAAAGAGGCAGGCAGAGGGGTGGGGAGGCAGGCTCCTTGCTGAGCAGAGAGCCCGATGCGGGGCTCCATCCCAGGGTCCTGGGATCATGACCAGAGCCGAAGGCAGGGGCTTTAACCCACTGAGCCACTCAGGCGCCCCCAAGAACTCTGTATCTTAATAAAAAAAAAGCATGGCACCATTAAAAGAGAATTTCATCTTTTTTTTTGGAGCTAATGTTTTAAAAGGAAGTCACCCTGAAATGTCTGCACGAGTGAAGAGCATACTGATATCTCCCAAAGTAAAAGCCATACTGGCTTAAAAGGATTATAGAAATTCTCACCTCAAAAACAAATCCTGAATGGGAATTCTCTGCACGATCTTCTCAACTTTGCTGCTAATCTAAAACATCTAAAAATAAAGTGTATTTTTAAAAGGCCTTTAGATTCTATGCATGTTGGAGGTGATTGAAATTGGGTGGAATTTACCAGGGTAAATATTACAGAAGGGCATGAAGAATGACAAGAATGTCTTTGGGTCCTCACCTACGTGACCCATTAGAGCCTTATGGAGAAAAGCAGGACTTCCACAGTAGTTTGAAGGAACTGCGGAACCAGGATGGTTGGTGAGGGATGAAGTCGTAGCCCTGTGGCTTACTTTGAAAGAAGACTCACGGGTAGAGTGAGGAGCCTGGACGATGGAGCTTCTGCAGGCATGAAGCAAAAATAACATAAAGATCAGAGAAGAGGGACACCTGGGTGGCTCAGTTGGTTAAGCAGCTGCCTCCGGCTCAGGTCATGATCCCAGCGTCCTGGGATCGAGTCCCACATCGGGCTCCTTGCTCGGCAGGGGGTCTGCTTCTCCCTCTGCCTCTTCCTGCCATTCTGTCTGCCTGTGCTCTCTCTCTCTCTCTCTCACAAATAAATAAAATCTTTAAAAAAAAAAAAAAAAGATCAGAGAAGAGACCACTGAGTAAAGGAAACTTGCTCCTTAATAACCAACAGTGGCATTTTGGACTCAGTAAATCATTATCAAGTTTGCATGCTCTGAACTATCGCATTATAATTGGTGAAATAAGTAAAAATCGATTTTCTTTTTAATTACAAGAGAATGAGGGGCCTTAACATTTCTGATTTTCTTGAGCTTCTGAACAGTTTGACTAGTTTAAAGTTAAAAAAAAAAAAAAAAAAAACTTTGGCAGGCAGTCAAAACATGGTATACTGCTTTGTTACCATTCCTGTGGAAAGTAACCCAGAAGGGGAGAAAGGCCTCCTGCCATGTGGGTTAGCTTGCGGCTTGTGAAACCACACCATCCTTGAATCCTGCCACCCATGGTCACCGCTCAGATGGACCCTGTCCTTTTGCTTATACCTCAACAGCTCGTTCGTGGACACCAGACGTAACTAACCAGTTTTGACCAGCTTTAAGTAGAGAATGCTGAGGAGAGGGAAATTGAAGTCTGAGATATTACTGAGCTCCAAATTATATTAATATTCAACAGGAATCTTTTGGTGGTCCACTGGTTTTTAAAATTCCCTTCTTAATCGTAAGATGCTTTTTGTGAATTAAATATGTATAATCCCAAATATAAAATTGATAAGGCAGAGCTGATTGACATGGGAATGCGAAAGGGGCCTAGAAACCCAACAGCTTCGTGTCACTCTCTCTCTAACCTAAGGGTACTTCGTAGAACACAAGAGCTGAAAAGCGCCCCTACATCTGATTCCCAGAAATGTGCAATGAGTTGTCCAAGGTGGGTGGTAGCAGTCAGGGCTGGGTGCAGACCTGCTTCTCCTGGGGTGTTTTCCCCACCACATCACTCCTATTATCTCTCTAGCAACCCTTTTTTAGAAGCCCTCCACACACCTGAGGTGAAGGATGTGTTCACTAACCTTATGGTGGTAAACATTTCACAATATGTATCCGTAGAAAATCATCACATTGCACGACTGATATTTACATAGTGTTATATGCCAATTATATCTCAGTAAAGCTGGGGAAAAAATTAAAAAAAAAATAAAAAGGAAAAAGAAACCCTTCCCGGTGCCCCTTTCAGAGAAACAGACTGGGAGACACAAGGTATGACGGCCCTGGGGGAGACACAGCCGACTATGAACAACCCGGTGGAAAAACCCCTCCGTGCCCCCACACACCTGCCCCTGAGCTCCTGGACAAAGCCAAAACCTCCTTCGGGATGTGTTTTCTAGAGGACATGAAGAGGCCCAGCCGGGAAGAGGGTTCTTCACAGGCATTCCCTCCCTGCTGGGGCCCTTTAGGGCAACTTGAATCTGCTGGCTGTCCAAGGTCACAGTGAACCCTCTGAGAGACCCTTTGATTTAACGCATAAGGGAATTCCCACTGGCTGATAAAATATTTTTATATTTTATCATTTTCCTGCAGCTAGCAGCTTTTGGCATGCAGGCTATTTTTATGAACATTATAAGTAAATATTATGGGGTCAGTCACAGAGATGAACATGGACCCACAAGCCTGGGGCTGGAAGATATTAGGCTTCACTGGAAAAAAAAAAGTGGGAATAAAAAAGGAATATATTGAGGATTTGAAAGGACTTGCAAAGCATTGCAACTGTGTCTCCAAAATCCAAAGTTAATGTAATTAAACCGATAGAAGCAAATTGATTTTAAGTGATATATCTAGATATCTAAGAGATCGAATTCATATTATTTCGAATTTGTGGCGTTTATTAGAAGGGAGTAAGCAAGGTTACACTTTGACAGTAACAACCATGAGTTTTGTTTTCCAGACAAAATTAGACCTTTCCAGAATCTTCCACAAAGCACAACAGACAGATTCCTAAGAAGCCAAGCCACTACTCAGAGTTTCCAGGGGCCACAGGCCACTCTTGGTCCAAATGTCCCCTTGGAAAATACGAGAAAGAAAACATCAAGTGTGGGCTCCGGCGGTGGTATGCTCCAGTGCCCTCTTGAGTGTGAAGTCTCCGTGATACGCTTGGAAGCTGATGTCACAAATATCCTCCTTGACACAGGGTGACTCATTGCAGGAACTATATTTTTTCCTGGGAAACCACTAACCCTCTGTGCCTGTTTCCCAGGCTCCCCCCCACACACACACCCCCACCCCGCCTGGAAATCCCCAGGGAATCCATGCATAGTGTCTGGGTCGGAGGCTCCAGAATGGCAGCTCCTTCCGGGTGCTTCCCCAGACAGTCTTTCTCAGTTTCCTCTCTGCTCCCCTTGTGGCTGGCACAGGGCAGGAGGAACGGGAGGAGGGGCTCTCCATCATCTTGGGTATGCCTTGCTGCTTGAGCTTGACCCTCTCGCTCTTTGTGCACCTACTGTCCTGGTGCTTTGCCGTTTGCCCCTCGGTCACCCCGGTCCACTTCAAGTCCAAGACCATTTCACCATCTTTCATACTGTTCACTGGCATCTTTAAATGTAAGAGCTCAGCCTAACCCCAGGTCATGAACAACGTCTCAGTGCCAGGCGTCCAGCAATAAATAGATTGGCAGGAAGGAAGGAAAGAGAGGAGAAAGGAGGAAAAGGGGGAAAGAGAGAGGAGAGAAGGGAAGGCGGGAGGGATCCGCCTAGAGCACAGCGTGTAATCCTCCTGGGGTTTGGAAACACCTGGTGAGCATCCTGATTGAAGCCTGGACCCCGAGACAGTTGAGGTCAGAAGCCATCGCCCATGAGGCGGTATCGTGGAAGCAAGATGTCTGAAATGGCCTGGAAGGAAGGAAAGAGCTGACGGGTCGGATCAACTATGAACTGGGCTGACTTGCCAGGAGAATGGTGTGAAGAGTGCCAGCCCAGCTCCAGGGAGGAAGACGCGCCAAAACTCCTGCCACGATCCACGGCTCAGATCTCCACGGTCCTTCCCGGGATCCTCTGTCCACCCCGTTTGAGTGGGGCATCCTCTCAAGCTCATCCAAATGGGATTAAAGCCTTCTGGAGTCTAGGTATGATGGTGTCTTCTACTTCCTTTTTGCCTGCCTGGCCTGCGTTAGAAACATCAGGAAGAGTTTGCTGTCTGTCGTGGAGCCAGTCTCTGCCCACACTGGTGAAGAATGTTCTCACCCCTCCCCCACCCCCGTGGCTGCCAGCCATCTTCAACAACACCCACATTTACCCCAAGAGCTGAGTTTTAAGAGCTGCAAAAGAGACTCACAGAAAGAGATTGCCAGCCCTCTAGAAACTACTGTAGAGTATTGTACAGTCGTTTCCTCTGCTTGGAAACCGGAGTACCAACTGACCAGGTGTGTTTAGGTCCTCCTTGGAGAAGCTCTGGTGGGGTTTCAAGAGAAGCTCTTCTGAGAATGTGGGAGGGGAACCTACTAAGGGACATACTTCAGCTGCAGGAAATGAGACTTTTTTGACTTTCCAGGGAAATCCTTCAAGGCTAGGAAATAGCTAGGGAGGGAATGGAGACAAAGACAGACAGACGATGAGGATACACAGGCAAACCCTGTGTATTTAAAGGCAGATTTTATTGTCTAGATATACAAAGTAGATCTTTGATGATAATTATAATATTTAATAAGATGAAATACTAAGTGCCAGGCAATGTGAACCTCTTCTCTCGGTCCTTACAAGAAGCCTATTAACTAGATTCTTATACTATCTCTGTTTTACAGAAGGGAAAACTGAGGCTGACAGAAGTGAAGCAAAATGCTCGAGGCCACGCAGCTGGTAGATGGCAGAACTCAAATTTTTTAATATGTTTCTAGTTATTGTTCTCTTCTCTTTGTACTTGGGACCGCACATATACATACACTACCTGGGTAAATCCTATTAAGTAAATCTTGTTTCAAGATGAAAACCAGTAATTGCTTTTTTTCCTCCTCCAGACTGAAGAGTGTTTGGGGCTTGTATCTGCAGTGACTCGCTCTGGGGCAGGTTTGCTTACATACTGCATTTTGCGATGTGACAAAGTGACAAGACCCCTGTCCCCACTTTCCAGATCCATCCGCCAGGCCCCACGCCATGGACACTACGTACTCATAGAGATTTGCCCTTTCCAGTGGGTCTGGAATCCTGGATTAAAATCTCTAGCGGCGGCCAACTGACTTAATATGGGCAAGCCACGGTCCTCCATTTTCTGTTTGTCCCCGAAGATTCTGCAGGGCCTTCTGGCCTACGGCTTCCAACTCAAGAACCGTTTTCCGGAGCAAGGAAATTCTGATCATGGAATTCTCGAGCTGTCTTCCCCCTGGACTCCACTCTGCTTTTTTGCGTTTGTGCAGGACATTTTTGCAGGGAGGAGCTGGAAGGGAGGTCAGGTTTGGTTCGCCAGTTTCTCTGGACTCTACTTCTCTTTTCTGGGCTCTGGGCAAACAAGGCTGCATGTAAGGCTCAAGCCTGGTGTCTCCTCATAGCTAACCCCCGTCCCTCAAGATGAAGGCTGCTCTCGACAACACCCATTCTGTGGCACTGAGAGAAGGTTCACGAAAAGAAAGGCATATTTCTTCAAATTCTAATTTCTTTTTTTTTTAATTTTTAAAAGATTATTTATTTATTTATTTATTTATTTATTTGACAGACAGAGATCACAAGTAGGCAGAGAGGCAGGCAGAGAGAGGAGGAAGCAGGCTCCCCACTGAGCAGAGAGCCTGATGCGGGGCTGGATCCCAGGACCCTGGGACCATGACCTGAGCCAAAGGCAGCCACCCAGGTGCCCCTTCAAACTCTAATTTCTTAACACAAGTAATTGGATTGCAGAGTTTCTTCCTATAGTGGGAGTTACAGAGAAACCAATGCCCCTCGTAGCAACAGTATTATCCTGTCCTAGCCCAGTGTTTCCACTTTCAAAATGTGCTAAAACAATAATAATAATAGAGCTATTCCAAATATGCCAAATCTAAAAAACCTGCACTCCCAGACTCCACTATTGTGACTGTTTCTAGCTGATATTTTATAATCTTATCACTTGGAGCCACACATCCACATACCACCCTGGGTTATTTATGAAGATAAATCTTCTGCTGAGATCAAACTTGACAATTATTTTTTGCTTTGTCTAAATTTATTTTTACTGCCTTGAAAAAAAAAGATTTTGAAAATATTTTCCAGCGGGTTTATTTGTTTAAAGAGGATTTTGGTAAAGAAATTAACTCTGAACAAAAATATATCTTTTGGGTTGTCAGCTACCAACTACCACATATTTGGAATATCTTGAATTATCCAGGAACTCACAATTCTGTTTTAGGATTATTTGCAACCTTGGCTTTGTTACTATGTTTCGATGTTTTCAAAGTTGGTCCAAAAATATAGCTGCAACAATTAATTTCTGGCTCCTTGTGAGCATGGGCTTACTAGCTAATTGAACTTTGCATTACCCATAATTTATGAGTTTTGAGTTTCTCATCTCTAAAGTAGAAATAATAATACCTACTGTATAGAAATTGCTGTGAGAATTAAAAGACTTCATATAGGTGAAATACTGATTACCCACCACACAGTAAGCGCTCACTAAAGGGTAGCTTGAAAATAACATCTGAAGAGTGAAGCTTAAAATTAATTAGGTGACAACAATTTGTGGCCACGTCTTCTGTCCCCACAAGCCTGCATGCTCTGGAGCGGTGGGCAGTGGCTCCGCAAACCTTCACCCTTCCCCAGTGTTCAGACTGGTCCTGACACGCAGCAGTCTCTTTGTGAATCTTGGTAGAATGAAAATCATCTGAGTCTCAGCCTGCCATGATCTTCAATGCATTGACAAGCAGTCGTGTATAGTTGTCTATATTTAGAAAGGAATGATTTTCTCTAAACACATTTTTAAAAACTTTAATTGTAAAGATCCTGTTTTTGTTTTCCTCTTCTACTTAAGAAACTGAAGCTGAAATTCTAATGTGAATTCAGTAAATTAGCGCTAAATAAGTTCACACCTAAAATAAGTCAGCAGATAAATGATGTCATCAGCTTTTCCGGGGAGAGGTATAATCCAGACAACTTGGGAGAACAGCAGGAATTTGTTATTTGCTTTGGGGCTTGTCTCAGAAACAATGAGCTACGGTCTGGACAACGAAGAAAAGATTCGACCTCACGTGGGAATGCATTGATCACTCTACCAGGAGGAGGCCAAGGTCATGAAGCCACCTGCTTGAAAGCGTCATTTAAAAACACACTGGGGGGGTGCCTGAGTGGCTCAGTGGGTTAAAGCCTCTGCCTTCGGCTCAGGTCATGATCTCAGGGTCCTGGGATCGAGCCCCACATCAGGCTCTCTGCTCAGCGGGGAGCCTGCTTCCTCCTCTCTCTCTCTGCCTGCCTCTCTGCCTACTTGTGATCTCTGTCTGTCAAATAAATAAATAAAATCTTTAAAAAAAATAAATAAATAAAAACACACTGGGCTTGAACATGTTGCTTTCGCTCCATAAGGAATATATTTCCCAGCTTTTCATCTAATAAGCCTTTTGTACCCTTTAAATTAAAAAAAAAAAAAAAAAAAAGTGTATTGGCAAATGCTCCAAACTAATACACAAATATTATTTGGGGCTATTGCAATATTCTAAACATATTTGGTTCAGACGCAAATTTTGTGTGTATGTGCGTGTGTTTAAAGCAAACTTCATAGGACTGTATCAATACTAGTCCAACAGCTATTTCAAACGCCCAATATATACTATGAACAGTGCAAATAAGGCACAAAAGAGTATGAGGAAAATACTCAGATGCTGGAATGGAAGATTGGGGCGATACTGTGCTTCTGAATTCAGAATATATTTTATCTTAAAGGACAAGGTTGGGAAATACGTTGACCTGAAATGAAAAGCAACATTAAGTATTGGCTACCTGGAAAGCCACGATGGAAAGTTTCCCAGGCCCAAAGCAGCTTCATTGGACAAGTGTGCCCTGGGAGACAGCAGTGGGAGTGGCCGCCCACCTGCTGAGTATTTGTCATTCTTTGTCCAGTGGTCAAAGAGTTCCTAGAGGTTCCTGGCAGAGAAAATGGCCTCCTCATCCTGTCTGAGCCCCAGAAAGGCCTTTTGATGGTGAGGAGAAAGCCTTGAGAAGGGGCAGTTGATGTATTTGATCTCACTTCATGGGTAGCTCTTTTCTAGACACAGAAGACAATAGATAGCTCCCTTTGCAGTTTCCCTTGGGCGCCTGTCTTCTCAGTTTACGGGAAGGCAGAACGATGCCACTCCCGGGACAGGTTTTCTGTGATGCCACAGTTCCGCTCTGCTTTGCCTGCCTACAGAGGGAGGGCGGTCTTCTTTTCATTCACTTTTCTTGCAGGAATTGAACCGTAGATGTGTCTGCATTTCCGATTAGAAGACTGAGGCTGTGTGTTTAATAAGACCCATTTTCTGAACCCCAAGCGGAGACTCAGTCTTATAAATATTACTAAGTTGTTCAGGAAAGTGAATTCTTATCTTTTGACCCAAAGTACCCTCCAGAATCTGCTGGTATCTGAGCACATTATTCCAGCATCAGAAGCATTTCTCTGAGAGAGAAATAGCAACAGTAGCGCTGTGTGTCCCTCAGATTTCCAGCAGGAAACAGATGGCACTCTCCAACTGAGTAAGTGAGGGATGTTAATAAAAAAGTGAGTTACAAAGTTGCGGAAAGATCTGGGGATATGTACAAAGGATGGTGAAGGACCTTGGGGCTAAGACAGCAGAAGGTGATGGTGATTGGTAAGCTCGTCCTTCCCCCCCGGTCTGAAGGGGCCTGTGCCAGTTCCAGATCTCAGGGTGGGTAGCCATAGGGAGAGGGTCACTGGAGGAGAGTGTGACATTTGATGGAAAGATGTGGCCAAATTGTGTCCACGGCAGGAAGGGAATTAAAATTCACAGCGTCCCTCTCCTCCCACTGGGGCTGAGAACCCATTGATGTGGTTTGTGCAGATCAGCCTGCCGGACACAGACTAGGACAGAGAAGGGTGGAGAGTATATCTGGAGGGCAAAGGGAAAATAACCAGCTGGGTGCAGTTTTGGTATGCAGTAAATCCACAGAAAATAACAGTGATGGGACATCCGAAAAATGTTGGACTAGGAAGCTCCAAGTTCATTCTCCTCATATAATTATGGGGTAAAAAACCTCAAAAAACCTTTGTACAAATGGCAACCATCTTGGACTCAAGGGGTGGCAACTCAGTTCCCAGTTCCACTCTTCAAACCAGTGGGAGAGAGCAGACCTTACTTGCAGATTATTATGTACATCTGTTCTAACCTGGCTGGGGATGCCTGAAGAACTGACTTGCTCTCTCATTCTCACATCATTCAGAACACAAGTAGGAAAAGCTGCAGGCTTTACTCCTAAAAGCAGCCAGAGAATACACGCACATAGACCCCCTGGGCAACAGATTCTCACTGGAGGCATACAACAGACCATCGAAGGGCTGGAGGAGAAAGTGGGGTAAGACTGAGAAATCAGGAGATTCAAAAGTGTTTATATAAGGGAATCTAGAAAGCCATATGCATACCCAGGGAAGACATATGCTCACAAAAAATCTGGGAAGATTTTAACCTTTCACCTAGGGCTGATCCCTAGACTGAGAGAAAGCCTAACTAAAGGAGAAGTAACCCAGCACAGAGCCCATCCGCCCAGGTTATGGGCGTTTGGGCGTTTGCGCTCTCTCTCTCTCTCTCTCTCTATATATATATATACACACACACACACACACATACATATATAACTATCTCTATCTCGGTGTTTTCATTTGTATGTTTCAGCTCCTGGCATAAGAAAATCTCTATCAAATTGTGTTAGCTCAACACAAGCTCAAGTAACAGAGGCTTCAGTGAGCACATGCGGCAAAGAATAGACTTTGCAAAAATAGTCTGGAAAAGTCTCAAAACGAATGGACTATCACAATCTCCAAAAATCAAAAAAAGCAAGTCCTGGGAAAAGGGAGAAATCTAATTTCCAGAATTACCATATTATAATAATACAATGCCCAATTTTTGATGATGGCGACAGCAACAACAAACCCAGGAAAATATGGCTTATTGAAGGGACAAAATAAATGGGCAGAAACAGTCCCCAAGAAGGCTGACAATGCACTTACTAGGCAAAGAGTAAATCAATTATTTTTCTTTTTTTATGTAGTCTCCACACCCAGTGTGGATTTCCAACATGGAACTTGAACTTACAACCCTGAGATAGAGACCTGTATAGAGCTCAAGAGTCAAACGTTTAACTGACTAAGCCACCCAGGTGCCCCAACAACTCTTTTGAATATACTTTAAGTGCCAAAGGAAAGCATGGAAATCAGGAACATAATGTATTTAAAAAATGAGAACATCAACATAGAGATAAGAATTGTAAAAGGGAAATAAACAAATTCTGAGTGAACAAATCTAATAATTGAAATGGAAATTTTACTTAGTGGGCAGCAACAGCAGAGATGAGCAGGCAAAAGAAAAAATCAGAGAACTGGAAGATAGGATATCTGAAATTCTCAAGTCTGGGAGCAGAAGACAAAGGATAAAGAAAGTGAACTGAATCTAAGAAACTTAAAGGATACCATCAAAAGAACCAATACTGGCAGTGTAGGTTCAGCATCAGACTGCTGCAAGAAAGTGAATATCTCAATAAAGTGAGCCAAATGAATGTTTTGTTTTCCCATTGTATATGGAAGTTATGTGTATACTACACTGTAGCCTGTTAAATGTGCAATAACATTATGTCTAGAAAAACAATATATATTCCTGAGTTAAAAAATATTTTACTACTAAATGCTAACCATCATCTGAGTTGTAGTAAGTAGTAATCTTACTTTGATATTAATGGTTGCTGACTGATCAGGATGGTGAAGTCAGGCTAACTGTGGAAACCTCTTAAAATAAGACAGCACTGAAGTATGCCACATCAATTGACTAGCATTTTACTCACATTAGAACTTCTTTCAGGGTTCCTGGGTGGCTCAGTCAGTTAAACATCTGCCTTTGGCTTAGGTCATGATCCTAGGGTCCTGGGATCGAGCCCCCCATCAGGTTCCTTGTTCAGCGGGGAGCCTGCTTCTCCCTCTGCCTGCTGCTCCCTGCTTGTGTGCTCTCTCTCTGACAAAAGAGTAAATAAAATCTAAAAAAAAAAAAAAGAAGAAGAAGAAAGAAAGAAAGAAAGAAAAGAACCTCGTTTGCACTTGTAGTCAATCCACTCAAAACCTGCCACTGTTTTTACCAATTAATTTTATGTAAAGTCCTTTGTTGTAGCTTCAATAATCTTCACAGCATCTTCACCAGGAGAAGTTTCTATATCAATAACCATTTTTTTTTTTTTTTGCTCATCCATAAGAATCAACTCTTCATCTGTTAACATTTTACCATGAGATTCCAGCAATTCAGTCATGTCTTGAGGGTCCACTCCTAATTCCAGTTTTCTTGCTATTTCCTCCAAATATGTAGTAAGAATAAATACAGTATTTATCAGTTAAGTTTTCTAACTTATGAAAGTATGGTTTTGTGGCTCCTTAAAACTCACAAATAGTAACATCACTGATCACAGATCACCATAACAAATACAGTAATAATGCAAAAGTTTGAATTACCAAAAGCATGATAATTATTAAAATGTGACAGAGACATGAAGTGACCAAATGCTTTTGGAAAAATGGTATCACAAACTTTAAATTTGTAAAAATTGCAGTGTCTGTGAAGCAAAATAAAGTGAAGTGCAATAAACAAGGGGAAAAAAACAAGAAAGAAACCTGTATGTAAGTTATGGGAATCCCAGAAGAAGAAAGAAAGTGGTAAAGAGTTTATCTGAAGAAATAATAGCTGAAAATCCCTGGATTTCATGAAATACATGAATATACAAATCCAAGAAGCTCAATGAACTTCAAGTAGGATAACCAAAAGAGATATAGGTTGGGACACATAATCAAACCATCAAAAGCCAACATCAGAAGGAACCGTGAAATCAACAAGAGTGAAACAGATCATCATGTACAGGTGATCCTTGATAATATGATTCCCTAATTTCTCAGCAGCACTCTTGGAAAACAGAAGACAGTGGGATGATATATTTTGTAAGTGTTGAAGGAAAAAGAAAACAGAATTTTGATAGAGAAATTAAGACATTTCCAGAAAAAAGCAAAAGCTGAGAGAGTTCATTACTACTAAACTTGCTCTATAACGAATGTTAAAGGAAGGCTTTCTCAGATGAGGGTTTTTCCAATACCACCACATAATTAACTTAGTTCTGACACTATCTACCTGAAGATCATGTCAGGTACAAGAGGTTAAGTGCTCCATCCTATAAGACTACCCCCGACTTTCCCACTTAGATATCAATCCCAAGTCCAGTTTGTCACCTATGCTTCTGACTGATCAGATGTTCCCATGATCCCTGCTTGGGTTTCATTAAGTTACTGGCATAGCTCACAAAACCTAGGGACACATTTTACTTTCTAGAGTACTGGTTTATTATAAAAGGATAAAACTCAAGACTATGCGGATAGAAGATATGCATAGGACATGGTCAGGGGCACAAAGCTTCCATCCTCTCTGAGTACCTTCCCATGGTTACCAACCCAGAAATTCTCTGAATTCATCCTTGAGGCTTTTATGGATGCTTAATTACATAGGCATGATTGATGAAATCACTGGCCATTTATTCAACTTTCAGGCCCTTTCCCTCTCATAAGGTCAAAGGATGATGAGCCTGAAAATTCAGATCCTTTAATCACATGATTGGTTTTCCTGGCTACCAGTCCCCATACTTGGGTTATATAAGGACTTTCCAAAAACCATCACATTAACACAACGAAAGACACCTTTATCACTTAAAAAATTCCATTGGTTTGGGGAGCTTTGTGCCAGGAATGAGTGAAAACCAAATATGTATTTCTTATTATAAATCATAACATCTTACCTTCAAATAGAAATGAAAGAATCTTGAGAGTAAGATTAACTCAAACACAGATGAACATACAATGACCTCTGGTTAAAGAATATATATATAAGAAAATATAAAAGCCAGTGTTATTATAATTTTAGATTTAACTCCACTTTTTTTTTTTTAATTTTTTATAAACATATAATATATTTTTATCCCCAGAGGTACAGGTCTGTGAATCGCCAGGTTTACACACTTCACAGCACTCACCAAAGCACATACCCTCCCAATGTCCATAACCCCACCCCCCTTATCCCAACTCCCTTCCCCCCAGCAACCCTCAGTTTGTTTTGTGAGATTAAGTGTCACTTATGGTTTGTCTCCCTCCCAATCCCATCTTGTTTCATTTCTTCTTCTCCTCCCCCCTTAAGCCCCCATGTTGCATCACCACTTCCCCATATCAGGGAGATCATATGATAGTTGTCTTTCTCCGCTTGACTTATTTTGCTAAGCATGATACACTCTAGTTCCATCCATGTTGTCGCAAATGGCAAGATTTCATGTCTTTTGATGGCTGCATAGTATTCCATTGTGTATATATACCACATCTTCTTGATCCATTCATCTGTGGATGGACATCTAGGTTCTTTCCATAGTTTGTTTATAGCAGCAATGTCCACAATAGCCATTCGGGTGCACGTGCCCCTTGGGATCACTACGTTTGTATCTTTAGGGTAAATACCCAGTAGTGCAATTGCTGGGTCATAGGGCAGTTCTATTTTCAACATTTTGAGGAACCTCCATGTTGTTTTCCAGAGTGGTTGCACCAGTTTGCATTCCCACCAACAGTGTAGGAGGGTTCCCCTTTCTCCGCATCCTCGCCAGCATCTGTCATTTCCTAACTTGTTAATTTTAGCCGTTCTGACTGGTGTGAGGTGATATCTCATTGTGGTTTTGATTTGTATTTCCCTGATGCTGAGTGATATGGAGTACTTTTTCATGTGTCTGTTGACCATCTGGATGTCTTCTTTGCAGAAATGTCTGTTCATGTCCTCTGCCCATTTCTTGATTGGATTATTTGTTCTTTGGGTGTTGAGTTTGCTAAGTTCTTTATAGATTTTGGACACTAGCCCCTTTATCTGATATGTTGTTTACAAATATCTTCTCCCATTCTGTCAGTTGTCTTTTGGTTTTGTTAACTGTTTCCTTTGCTGTGCAAAAGCTTTTGATCTTAAAATCCCAATAGTTCATTTTAGCCCTTGCTTCCCTCACCTTTAACTCCACTTTTAATTTAACTTCACTTCAAGATTTATGGGACAAATGCATACAGTGTAATTATAAATTTATGTAACTGGGTATATAGTGTATACAGATGTAATTTGTGACATTAATAGCATAAGGGGGTGGAATTGTTATAGGAGTAGGGTTTTATGTGATTGAATTTAAGTTGGAATCAGTTTGAATTAGATTGTTATAACTTTAAGAGTGTTATATGTAATCATGATAATAACAACAAAGAAAATATATATAGAATATACAAAAAAGGAAATGAAAAGGGAACCAAAATATTTCTCTACAAAAATGAAACATAAGAAGAGACAGTAATGGAGGAAATAAGGGACAGAAAATGATATAAGAGGTATAGAAAACAAGAAAAAATGGCAAAGTAAGTCCTAACTTCTCAGTAATTATTTCATGTGTAAATGTACTAAACTCTCCAATCAAAAGACATTGGTTGGCAGAATAGATTTATAAAAACTGAACTATAGGCTCTCAACATGAGGCTTACTTTAGCTCTGAAGTCAGAATTAGGTTGGGAGTTAAATGATGAAAAAGATATTTCATGCAATTAGTAACCAAAAGAGTGCTGGAATGGCTAATAGTAAACCAAATAGACTTTGGGTAAAAAAATAAGCACAAGAAACAAGAATACATATTGATAGAAGAGTTAATTCACCAAGAAGATATAAAAATTATATGTGATACACAAAATATCAGAGCTCCAAAATGTATCAAGCAACATTTATAGAATTTAAGGGAAGAAGTAGCTTAAGATAACAGTAGGAGACTTTCAAAAATGCCTACAACAACCAGGCAGAAGATCAATAAGAAAACAGTGGACTTGAACAGTACTACAAACCAACTGGAATTACAATACATACATAGAACACTAGAACACTCTACCCAATAACAGTGGAACACACAGTTTTCTCAATTGCACATGAAACATTCTCCAGAACAGACTCTGTGTAAGACCACAGGATAAATCTTAATACATTTTAATAGATTAAAATCATATGAAGTTTCTTTTCAGATCATAATGGAATGAAGCCAGAAATCAACAACAGAAGGAAAACTAGAAAACCTACAAATATATGAAAATTAAACAATGTACTCTTGAGTAGCATATGAATCAAAGAAGATAAATCACAGGAGATTTAGAAGTGAGTTGGGGGAAATTGGAGGGGGAGACAAACCATGAGAGACTGTGGACTCTGAGAAAAAAACTGAGGGTTTTGGAGGGGAGAGAGGTAGGGGGTGAGCCTGGTGGTGGATATTAAGGATGGCACATATTGCATGAAGCACTGGGTGTGGTGCATAAACAGTGAATTTTGGAGCACTGAAAATAAATAAAATAAAATAAAATAAAATAAAATAAAATAAAATAAAATGGAAAATAAAGAAAAAGAAAATACCTTGAGACAAATGAGAAGGAAAACAGAACACAAGATACAGAAACTAATGGGATGCAGAAAAGCAGTGCTAAGGAGGAAATTTGTAGCTTATATGCTTATATTAAAAAAGAAAAGAAAAGAAAAGAAAAAGATCTCAGATCAATAACCTAAACTTACTCTTTGAGGAACAAGAAAAAGAAAAGCAAACTAAACCCCAAGCTAACAAAAGGAAGGAAATAAGCAAAATCAGAACAGAACAAAACAGAGATGAGAAAAACAACATAGGAAAAATGACAAAACCAAAATTTTTTTTCCAAGATTTTATTTATTTCTTTATTTGGAGAGAAAGAGCAAGCATATGCACAAACTGGGGGAGGGAGAGAAACAAGCCGATTCCATGCAGGAGCACAGAGAGTGTCTTGGGGCTCAAGATCCCATAACCCTGAGATCACTACCTGAGCCAAATCAAGAGCCTGATGTCCAACCAACTGAGCCACCCAGGTGCGCCTAGAGTTGGTTCTTTGTAACAACCAACACAATTGACAACTCTGTAGCTAGACCACAAAAAAGAGAGAAGACTCCAATAACTACATTAGAAACCAAAGAGAATTTTAAGAACATCTGTATGTTTAGATTGGATAATCTAAACAAAATAGGCAAATTCCTAGAAATGTACAAAACTGAATCATGGCTAAATATAAAATATGAATAGACTTACAGCTAGTAAGGAGACCACTCAATATTCAAAGCTCCAACAAAAAAATGTCATGGGCTAGGTGCTTTCACTGAAGAATTCTGCCAACACTTAAAGTTAACACGAATTTTCATCTCTTCCAAAAAATTAAAGCCGAGAACATCCTAACTCATGCTATATAGCCAGAACTACCCTAATAGAAAACCTATCTAAGATGCTACAAGAAAATAAAACTACAAACCACAGTTGCTTATGAATATTAATGCAGAAATACTCTACTAAATACTAGAAAACTGAATTCAACGGTAGTATATTAAAAAGATTATATGCCATGGCCAAGTGGGATTTACTCCTGGAATGCAAGGATGATTCAATGTACAGAAGTTAATCAATGTAAATACATCACATTAGCAGAATGAAGGATAAACTCCCATGAGATCATCTCACTTGATACTGAAAATGCATTTGACAAAATAACAACTGTGAGATCTCTTTATTTGGGATGTGCTATGTATCAAGCTCTACATGAGGCATTTAATAATGTTTTGAATCCTCAAGCCAACACCCTAAAATATGTAATAGGATATTATTGCATCCCTCTTACATATGAAGAAGCAGATGTTTGGTCTTCAAAAACTGAAGTCGTTTGTCAAAATCATGTCTACACAGTAAGGAGTAGAGTCAGTAGGTATGTTCTAGATTTTTGGATTATAAAGTCTAAAGCATTTCTCATGTGTTTTGTGGTTTTTGCTCCTTTATCTAAGGAGAATCAAAGTGAAGTTTCCAGGAGCTGATTTGCAAAAGTCAGTCAGCAAAAGCCCATTGCAAAAAGTCATCATTAAGCTGATGGGCTTAATAAAATGGCCTTTGGTGTCTTCATCCCTGTCCCCATCCCCACTGGTAACAATGTGCTACTATTCTGGTTGCATGTTAACTTTTGTTGCTGAATTGAGGGTCTGACCCAAGTCACTCCCATTCTGACTTTGGACTGCTGGATGCCGTTCCCCCCACTCCACCCCCCACCCCCCAGCTCCATCCAGGGCTAGAAGGGTTTGCATGGACCCAGCTGCCCAATAATGGAGCAGGACCACGGCACGCAGCTGCAGAAGCAAAAGAAAACACAAAGGAAGTTCACAAATTGAGAAAGCTGGAATCAATTTGGTTTTGACTCAGAGTCATGCTCTGTCTCTCTAAAAGATTGGTGCCAGCTCCCTGAACTTGGGTTATAAATAAAAGCCCGAATTAAGAGTTTCCAATTTTTAACGAGTTTTAATAGGTATATTGTTTAATTTCCCAACAAACTGATGAAATGCAGATCTGCTAAATTGTAAAAATGCCTGCGACATTTGTTTACTTGGACTATTACAAGAAAAGAGATCTTTTGAGATTATATCCTTTTTGTTGTAAACCTCAAAAATATGCTCCTGAGGACTTCTGACATGGTACATCTTAAACTTTTACGATCCCTTCTGAACGTATTCCTTTGCGTGAGTACCACCGCAGCTGGGGAGATCGCATACCTATTAGGCTGGGAACCCCTGCTTTGTACCTGGGAAGGGGAAGAGCAGATGGGGAGTCAATCTGTGTGGCACTTAGCCTGACACTTGGGTTTTTCTCTGACTTAGAGATTTGGGATTTCTGGGGAGGAGACGCTGGAATGCGAACTAGTTGTTGTTGGGAGTTATGCACAGAAGTAACTCCACATTTTGCTTAGGTACGATTTATTTTCTGATAGTCTTACAACATCCTTGCTCTGTTACTGGCCACATGCATAGAGGTCACTGGACTGACGGTAACAGGAGAAGCCTTCAGTGTAAATCAAGCGATTAAAATGGACCCAAATGCTATGCGTGATGTTAATGGTGGCTGCTCTACCAAGTAGGTTTCATATTATGCCAGTTTCATAATTCCAACCCAAGTTCTTTTATAGGAACCTGGTTTATTAAAGATAAAGCCCAGGCGCCTGGGTGGCTCAGTGGGTTAAAGCCTCTGCCTTCCGGCTCAGGTCATGATCCCAGGGTCCTGGGATTGAGCCCCACATCAGGGTCCCTGCTCAGTGGGGAGCCTGCTTCCTCCTTGCTTTCTGCTGCTTCTCTGCCTACTTGTGATCTCTGTCTGTCAAATAAATAAATAGAATCTTTAAAAAAAGAAAAAAAAAAAGATAAAGCCCACCTCCCCCATCTCCCTTAAGAAAATGGAAGTTTAAAAAAAGGGAAGGTTAAGAAAAAAAAAAAGAAGAAGAAAACAATTTTCGTTTATAGTACACACCAGGTCAAGTGACTTCTGCTATCTTCTCTAGGTTGCACGTTTTAACCACGGAAATAGAGCTGCATGCATTAAGCAAAAATTTTCCTATCACCGAGGAAATCTGCTTATTAGGTTTGCCAGAAGCTGTCCTGCCTCCCAGCCAAAATGACAGACTGGTGAATCCTCGGCCACTGGCTGTGGGTGGCTTATCAGCTTCTCATCTCTGAAGATAGAGGGTACAAGTAGGTCACAGGCAAAGGCACTGGTGGCCTCGTTTCAGTCGCACCTCCAGATTGAGGAGGTTTGGCTTCTTAAGCTAACCTTCGGGGTCAAAGCAAGGGGGAGGGGGCAAGTTAGCAGGTGTCTCTGGAGGCCAGGTATCTCCGAGCACTAGCAAGAAAAGGAGAGCAGTAAAAAGCCCCCTCTCGTGCTATTTAGAACCCCATCTCTTCCCTACCAAAACCCTTCCCAAGCCTTTAAACAGAAGACTAGCAAATCCAAAGATCAGTTCTGCCCTCTGGGATTTTTCAAAATCCATCCCACCCTTGTGGGCTGGAGGAGACATCGTCCCTGCCCGCAGAGAGGACTGGCCACTAGCCTCCAGTCATGCCATGTCTGGCTGCATTTCTGAGTTCTGACCAGTAGCTAACTCTGCTGTCAGCGTTAACTTCTGTTCAAGTTCAACTCTGGAAATATCCTTCCTTTATTCTCCGTTTTTCCTTCCTCAACCCACTGCACACTCCCCTGTCAAAGAAAGCCTTTGTAGAGCCAAAAGTAAAATGCCGCTTTAGAGCGGTCTCCATTCCCCGGGGTAGCTGGCATTCTGCAGAATGGAAGAGGAATGTGCCCTTTCATTGTATAATCATCGCGTCTACAAACAGCGGAGACACCCCTTACTGTACTGGTCGGTGATACACAGACGCATGGCTGATGAGTAATCAGCGTGACAGTCATCTGGGGATAAGCAAGAGAGAACAATGAGTAAAAACTGATCCCATAATATAAAAATGACTATCACAAACCTCGAAAGATGTTTTCATCGTAAACTGAGGTTTTTGTTCCTTGATCAATTCCTCTGCTCTTTTATTCTTTATTTCTTAAAGTCTGAAGAGCTGCCTCCATCCACACCTGCTCTTCAAGAGCGAGTGGGAACCCTCGCTCCCTGGTGCTCTCCAACTGCAACCCACAGCGGGGCTCCTGGGGGTGGGATCCCACGACAGGTGCAGTGGGTGTCCCGAAGGTGGGAGGGCTGCGAGCCCGCATCCTTCTGGTAAAGACGCTTCCCCTCCACCTCACGACACTAAACCCACTTTCACAATATGTAATGCAGATTTTCAGGTGACTCTTCAAGCCGTCATTTCTCCACTGCGGATTTAGGATACTCTGACCAGCAATTTGCTCATTTTCAATAAAAGCTAACACCAAAGCAAGAAATACACAATTTCAGGGAAAAAGGACAGAACTTGACTTCTTTCCCTACTTACTACCTGTGTTTTTCTCCTTCTCCTGTAGATTACGAGCATCAACATTGATAAAAGGGCAAATGTCTTGCCTTTGGGGACTAGAGTGTTTTTGATGGTAATAGCACAAGGAGTCTTGGGGTGGAATGTCTTAGGAGCAGTTAAAGGTTAGCAAGATGAGTCGATAGGCCCAGCAATGTCTTTGAAGAAGGGCGGTGTTGTGCACTCTGGAGCCAGCAATGAAGTTACAGGAAGCTTCCAGCCTCTTTCTCCAAATTTCCATACACAGCAGGTACTGCTGCAAGTTGCCTGGGGCCAGGCACAACAGCACCCTGGCGGCAGACGTGATGTCACAGGCTAAGAGTTGCTCCAAGCTGAAAGGCTCTTTATAGATCATAGAGACTGACTTCCTTAATTTACTGGCTAAGGCCTATGTAACCTAACTTGGATTACGCACAAGTGTATTTACAAGCTTTCCATACATTGTTAATCATTTTCACATAAATGATGTCATTTGTTTCTCTCCCCACAATTTGAAGTACCCACACTCGTCCCATTTTGCAGTTGGGGAAGTTGAGGCTCAGAAAAGTTCACAGCTAGTTCTAAATCATAGAACAGCAAGTGGTGGGGCAGAGACTTGAGTCTCAGTTTTATAAATTCTGGGCCCTTGTCCCTTTAGGCCACCCTGTCCATACCTAGAGCAGCATGGCCTCTGGGGAACATTTATTTTATGCTTTCTAGGTGTCTGGGACTGTACATAGCTCATAATCTGGGCTCCTGCGATGTGTGAGCCATTAATAAAATAGTGTTGATGAATTGTAATAAACTTTATTTTCTGGTTATTTTTAAATTTCGTTAAGGAAATCAATCAGAGACTTGGATTTTTTCCCCCCTTCATTTTCTTGTACAGGTAAAAAGTCCCATTTGGGCTCATCCCATGAAGTTGGTACAAATGCACCTTTACACAGACAATGATAAAATCTCCTGGGAGGTACCTGGGAGAGTATTGAATCCAACTTTGTCATCTTTAGAGAGGAGAAAATTCACACCAGGACCTTCAGGTCAGTTCTCTGAGGCCACCCAGCTAGCTAGATGCTGAGCCAGGACTGAAAATCAAAATGTCTGATTGCCAGTTCAGTTTATGAATAGTTTTTAGCCAAGAGTAGCTTGGTTGTTTCCTATTAGTGCTTCTCTTTTCAAGACAGCTCTTCGAAGAGGATAGGATAAAAAGGGACACTTTTAGGTCGAAATGTGTGTGTGTGTGTGTGTATCCAGACCTACAAGATCAACAACTAAGCACGTTCATCTGAAAGAAGATGAGAAAAACTAGGAGCATTTCTGTTCTCTGTTATATTTGTCCTTCCTAATCAAAACCATGTGAGAAGCTAGAAAAGAACTAAGAGCCCCGTGTGATTGCCAAAGACAAAGAAGGGACAGTGGAGAAAGAAAAATGAGGGAACAGGGAAGCAGAGACCCAGTCTGATTTCCAACATGTTAGCACACAGTCACACTTCCAGTTCTTCATCAGATAAGAATGTTTTGCGCAAATTGGGCCAATTTATGCTGCACAGGAAAGCCTGTAGCTGTGCTCTCAGCCCACCACTTCCTGTGGGAGTCAGCGAAACAGGCTCAGCCCTTCCATTCCTTTGAACAAAATGCTTCCAAGCCGGAGGAAGACCCTCGCCGCTCATCCTGCCATGTGGTGGGAGGAGTCCATGGTCAGCCCCTGACAGCCGTGAGGGAGATATTGACCTCTTCTCAGGTCTTTTGTTCCCCATCACATCACGCAGGAGTGCGTGTCAGTAAGAAAGCTTAACCTTCTTTTGGCTCCCTGCACTCCAATCACTCATTATTTATGCAAGTTAATTCCTTGCAGTTGTAATTGTAAATTTCCTTTTTCCATGACAATGCAAGCACTTTTAGGTATCGGAAAAGGCCTTTTACCTGCTTGCAGCTGACCTCCATCCACAATCCCTTTTCAGCAGGGCTCCAAAACCTTGCATCCAGGACTCTGAGACAGGAAAAGCTCGCGGGGGGAGGCTGCCTGCTGAGTTGCATTCCTTGGATTTTCATTCTTAGATCAACTTCTCACGAGGCCAAATGGCAAAGACAGATAAATGATGTGGCGTCATTTAATTGGTTTTACACAAAATTCACAAATTTTCATTCATGATCATCTTCAAACGTCTTCCCAGTCGTCTTCTGACCTACTCTTCTTTTTTCCTGCTTCCCTTTCTCCATGATCACCCCCATGCTGATAATAATAAGATCCCATAGTCGTTTTCCAGGTGCCACCACCTTTGCCAGGGTATTGTTGGGACATTCTGTCATCCCTCCATCCCTTTTGATGTCCCCCTGTGTCTGAGATGGGAATGGGAAGAGAGTGCAGCTGACTCACCTGGTTCCAGTCGCCTCGTCCAAGAGTGCTATTCTTTCTGTCTGGTTCTTCCTTGAGTGTTTTCCTTGTGGGCTCCTGCCCCTCACTCCAGTCTGATCTCCTCCTAGGAAAAATGCTGCTCTGCTTGGAAGGTTCTTTGGGCCAACCAAGAGCCCTCAGAGTCTCCTGGTCTGCAATAACAAGAGCTCACCCCAAAGCTGATTCTAGGCTGGCACTACGTGTATAAGAAGCAAGACAGTAACTCTTTGTTCAGGGATGGAAGCCTGTGAGATGAAATGGCGTGTCCACCATCCACACAATTAGTGCAAACCACAGGACTGAAAAGACTCAGCTCTGAGCTTTAAGTCAGTTCTCTTTCCAGCATCCAAGTTCTAGTAAAGCCAAGCTGCAGGGAGCATCAGCAGAGGGTCAGTGGGAAAACTTTCTGCTCAGAGGACTTTGTCCTCTGTTTTTTTTTTTTTTTTTAATTACTTCTATTACTGAATAAGAAGAATTATTTATTTTCATTAGGAAATCTAACTGAGTAGAAAGCCCAGAAACCCTGGGTGGGGATTGCATAATTTATAGAGAATTCTGTGGAGGGCAGGGGACAGGAAAAGGGGATGACTGAGGCAATCAAAAATTCCAGAAATGAAAGGAACCTAAAGATCTTCTTCATAAATTCCAGATTCTTCATAATCTGAAGATATTCTTGCTCAGTGCTTACACCATTTTTAAACCCAGGTTCTTAGACAATGCTTTTTCAGTAAAGCCTCTATGTATCTCTATAACACAAGGTTTCGAGTAATTTCTCTTGCATTTGGGATCGTGAAGATATGCACCCTTATAGATTATTTTGTGTCCCAGGAGGGACTAGGTAACTTGCCTTCTACTATCCACCAAGGATCCCTGTAGCACAATGCTGCAGAGAAAGACAATGCCACGAGATAGCCTCCCTATAGATGGTTAGCTGCCTCCCCAAGATAAGAACAGGTTTCCTGTCTTCTAGTCAAGAGCTTTACCCTCTATAACATTCTGAGTCCCTAGAGTTCAAATGTATCAAGACTGTGAGATGTACTTAGTGTTTTCAATTCTTCAAATTCTTTAAAGTGCTCAAAATATTTCTCTGGGGAGAGTTATTCTAGTCTTCTTCTGGGAAACAAGCACATGGTATATCCATCATCCACATGGTTCTTTAGTCAAAGAGAGAAACATTGATGTTAGAAGCAGAGAATAGAGCCCCAGCCAAAGTCTTGATCTGCCTCTCAGCAAAGGGGAGGCACGTGAATGAGGATGAGACCTGCATAAAAGAAGGCCCCCATGACCACTCGAATTTGGCATAGTAAGAAATGGTGAGGACACAGCCCAAAGCAGCATAAAGCCTAATTTCCAGATTTAAAATTTTAAAAATAAAACTAATCAGGCAAGTGAAACAAGAATTAATAAAGGCTTGTAAAAGTGCCCCAGGAATCTTTAGAAATTTAAGCAACACTCTGTAATTAATACATATGGGACTTTTTTTTTTTTTTTTAAGAAAGAAAAAGTACAGCTGTACTGTGGACTCACAAAGGAAGACAGAGGGTTTCATCTTGAAAGCTATAAAATGATCTTTCTCTGAGAATATGAAAGAAGGTAGATTCAGACTGGAGCAAGCCTGGGAACTGTAAGGTACAGGAAAGGACAGTAGTCCCTGGAAGGAATATGTGAGCAGAAGGGTTATAGGAACTTTTAAGGCTTTTATGAAAGGACTGGAGAGAAAAGAAACATGGGAGGCCTATTAGCAAGTCACAGAAAGATGGATTTAATGATGAACATGACATTCTTGAGATAATGAACTCTATCATTAAATTCATCTTTTAAAAGGAGGAAAGAAAATATATTCCAAGGATATGAATACATATATATTTGGGGGGAGTGAGATAGGTAGAATCTGAATCTTTGTTAAATTGGTCACTAGTAAGCAACCAAATTTTAAAATAAAATGAGTTCAACAGCAAGCTCAACTACCCTGTGGTGTGGGAAGTGGAGAGGGGGAAAACCCTGAAGAGGAGGGGTGGGGCATTGGGGATGCCGGTGATGTCCTTTTTCTGCACTTGTGCCAGACTACAGAGGGGGTGTTCTTCATGAAAATCTGGTTGGCTGTTTACTGTGACCCATGTGCTTTTATGTGTGTGTAACAAGGGACTAAGAAGTAAAATAAAAATGAAATAAGATGGAAGTTTTAAATAAGGTAAATCTGAGAACTCTGGTGATATATAAACCAGAATCAAAGGTGGGGTGGTAAACTAATGAAGTCATAAGGCAGCACATAGATATTTTTAAAGATCAATAGTGAGCTGAAGATGAAAAAAAATCAATCAATCAGGTGCAACCACATTTTACTTTTTTTTTTAAGATTTTTTTTTTTTTTAATTTCTTTATTTAACAGAAAGAGAAATCACAAGGAGGCAGAGAGGCAGGCAGAGAGAGAGGGGGAAGCAGACTCCCTGATGAGCAGACAGCCCTATGTAGGCCTCAATCCCAGGACCCTGAGATCATGACCTGAGCTGAAGGCAGAGGCTTAACCCACTGAGCCAACCAGGTGCCCCACATTTTACTTTTGCCAGGGATATATTTCTGTGCAATTTTATAAATTTAATAATTTATTTTAAACTTAAATTTTAAATTTTTGAGTTTAAATTTTAAATTTTAATTTTAAATTTTCAAATTTAAATTTTATGGTGGGTGGTTCTAATTCATAAGAATCTTACATCCCATTTGAAATTAAATCATCGCTCTCTTATTTTTCTAAGTTTCCATAAATACAATTTATTTAAAATGAGACATATCCAAATTTGTAGAAAGGAATGAAGTCATATAGCCTAATGTGACTTTCAGGGAAAGACTGGTCAATCAACCAAAAATAATTTGATTGTTAATTAGGGGGCCAACCCAACACTAGTTATCATCAAGGATGCAAAAGAAGTAAAAGTTTGTTTCTATCAAAAATGAATAATCTAGATGGGGATAAAATGCTAATAAATGTGAATACTTTTTTTTAATCTCTCAATGTTGTCTCTGTACAAATGATAATATGAATGTGGTATGAACATATGTTATCTCAAATAAAGCATGACTTTGACTCTCCTGATAGAGAATGTTGAAGATGTTGAAATAAAAACTTATATGTTGACTGAAAACTGTATAGATTATAAACTGAAGGCTATTTATTTATTCCATAAGAATTATCTGATGGAGATCAAAATTAGATGTCATCTCCTTAGATGAGTTCATTACAATATTCAAAGAATATTCAAGGAATTTCACAAAAATGACATTTCTAGATGGCACTAAATGACAGCATTTTGCAAAAACCCTAGAAAGTTTTAAAAAGAGGAAGGGGAGGAAATAAGAAACATGTCCCAAGTTCAATGTCAGTACCACTGGGAATCAATTACCTACAGGATAGGTGGGAGGACATTGGTCAGCGCCAAGTGCCAAAGGCAGTGTTGGAAGTAAGAATGTAAGCCAAACTATGTCAGGCTTGGGAACATGATTTAGCGGGAGATGGCAAAACAAATAGCCAGAGTCTATGTCTCCGTTTCCCTAGAGGGGAAAAAAAAAAAAAAAAAACCTTCTCATATTGAGCAATGAAAAAACAGTCTAGCAGAATGAGCAATGGATCTTGGTAATGTCCGTTTTTCAGCCCTTTTTCCAGTCCACAGCCTGTGAGTGAATCAGAATTTTTCCCTTGGTTGAGTTGACTCCTGGCTGAGTGTGGTAGGCTAAATAAGGGCCCCACAAAAACATTTATGTCCTCGTCCTTGGAACCTGTCACTCTTCCCTTATATGACAAAGGGGGCTTTGCAGATATGATTGACGCGGGCTTTGATACAGGAAGATCCAGGGAACCCAATGTAGTCACAACTGTCCTTATAAGAGGGAAGCATGAAGGAGAGATGATGCCAACAGAAGCAAGAAGCAAGAGCGATATGAGGAATGGTTCACAAGCCAGGGAACACAGCAGACTCTAGAAACTGGAACAGACAAGGAGAAGGATCCTTCTCTAGACCCTCCAGAAGGAACCAGCCCCAAAGACATCTGGACATTAGCCAAGTGCAACTGATTTCTGACTTCTGGTCTCCTCAACATATGGAAATAGACTTGTGTTGTTTAAAACCATTTACCTTATGGTAATTTTGTATAGCACATTAAGAAACTAACACATTGAGTAAAGTGCTCAGTCTAATTAGACCTGGTTTTCTCTAGGATGCTTCTCTTTCGGGGCAGTTAATCAGTGTGTCATTTTGACAGAGGGACGGACAGGTAAGGAAGTCAAGCAAGGTTCACAGTTAAGCAAGGTTTCTTGCATTCCTTTTGGGGGGAATTTTTCCTTCTGTCTTTGTGGCTCTAGAATCTTTATGCTTGGAGCCTCAGCTTTTTGGATTGTTATAGAAACCCACTTACTGGGCAGTTGTCCTGAAATTCATGTCTATCAAGAATGCATAGGGATTGGTACTCCAGGGGAAAAGAAACTGAGCACATGGCTTAAGAAAGAAAATTGGCAAGTTATAGATTAAAACACCAACTCTCAAGTGTAAGTGTTCAGATGTTTCTATAAGTATTCTTTGACTCGAATGTCTTTTTGGTATGTGAGTTTTATTTCCTCATCTTCACAGCAACAACCAAAGTGTGAAAAGGATACTTGTAAAGAAAGGTTTAATACGTTTTTCTCCCTCATTGGATACTGGGCTCTTTGAGGTCAGAAACCATGAGTTATTATTCTTTGTTTCTCCAACAACTGGTGGAGTACTTAGTGAATAGCAAGTGACAAAACAGGTATTCCATGGAAATAGGAAAGAAAAGAAGGAAGGAAGGAAAAGAAGAGAGAAGGAAGAAGAAAGAAAGAGAAGTTGTATTTTCATATATTTTTTTTTTTATTGAAACTGAGTGAACTGGAGGGTCAGAGCAAATTTCATCAACAAGTAGATATATAATCTTGAAATTTATTTATAAAAAGCATTACATTTAGTTTTGTACCAGTTATCAGCCTACCAAGTAAGCTAACTACTGAGCCTAGATTGGAGGACAAAAATCAGATATAGTGGTCTGGGTAATGAGAAATCATAATAGAAAATGGTGGTGCTCCAAAATGAAGTGTCAAATGAAATTTGAAAGGAATATTTTGGATATTTTAAGACTAAATAACTAAGCTCCTACCTCTTTTGTGTGCTTTTTAAAATAAAACTAAGGTAATCATAGACAGAACCTTGGGGAGGTTTCCCACACATTGTACATCCATGACAAGATTGACATAAGACAGACACGTGTCAATCATTCTAGGAGAATGATAAGAAGCTACTTGATGGAAAGAAAAAAGTCTTGTGCTTGAATAGGAAGGCCTCAATAGATATTTACGGTTGGATTAAACCTTTAGTAGGAAGGGCACTGGGAAGAGAAACTGTTTAATGTGGAGAAGGAAATACTTGAGTTACTGGCTACATAGATGCTGAAAGAAACTTGCCCCGAATGTTCTGGGCTTCATTCAACTCTTCTGGGCGTAGCATTTCTTAGCGGGCTCCAGAGTTTGTAGTGTCCAGGCAAGGACGACACCGCATATTGACAAGGGTGGTTGACATGATTTGCATGTGGTGGGGCGTTGGGCTAGTCTTGGGCCAGGCCATAGGATGGCCTTGCCCTTTCCACAAGGGAGGACATCTTGGCAGCAGAAAGGAGCAGCAGGAAGTCAGGAAGCCTGGATTCTAGTCTGATTATAACCCTGGGACCATTCCTGACCACCCGAGACTAAAGTTTCCTCCCTTTGGCATGAGGAGGTTGAGTCAGATCAACTCCAAAGTCCCTTCCTATTCTGAATTCTATAACTCTCCCCTTGGCCTAGAGAGCAGTGTTGTGCATTAAAAAGGAATTTTATCCTCTGTCAGGTTCTTCTGCCCCAAATATTTTAGGTCCTGACCTGTACACTGTAAGGAACAAATAGCATCTCCTTTTGATCCTGGGGTTAAAAATATTTAGTTTTTTGGTGCTTGAAACATTCTCTTCAACTAAATATCCTAACCTTGACATAGCTGAATTTGTACTTAACTGTTATAAACACATACTACTGGCAAGATCCTATAAAATAATTGACTTACAATGACCTTGGTACTGGTGGCATAACAGCTCGAGTTTTTCATTATCATTCTGTGCCAGATAAGGGAATTTTCCTCACGTTCAGCTGATTTTCAGCCTTTGTTGGGTAGTGGGTAGTCAGAGCTTTAAAATGCTCACCATGGAATGCTGCGATGTGAATTTCAACAGCCTATTTGGGTAGCTATTTTTAGTCTCTAAATACATGATTAATGTGACCATTTTCTCCTTATCACTCTTAGATTTAATTAACAATCGGTGTGATTATTCTTCCAGGTTGTGATGCAAGGTGTTGAAACCTTTGAATCATGATCTCAGCCTTATAGATTTAAAAGCTACCAAAACTGCTTTTGATGGGACAGGGGCATGATTTTCTCTGCGGACTAGTGAGTTTTGAAAAATCTCTTTGCAGACCTACATAGTTATCGATTATAAAATAAATGTAAGCGGGCCCGTGGTTCAAATACGGCAACAAAAACGAATTGTGTTGTTCCATAAAATCTCACATGTAAATTTAATGAGCATTTCTTTTGCATAGATAAGATTTGGGAAGATTTGTTCTCAGCTCAGGTTATTCTCCTTCTTTGTGTTATTCCTTTCCATAGCAACAGCGTAACCCAGGAAGAAGCCAGCCCTGGAGAGCGAGCTGGCTGCCACTCCGATGTTTGACTGCCGCACCCCAGTAAAGACTGGTCCTGCCAAGGTAGACTCTGTGCTCCTCCCTGAAGATAGGATCCTGATTTCCTAAAACTGAGATGGATGTGTTTAGAGCTATCTCGGAACCACGTGACAAAATAGAACTTTTACTCAATTTTCAGGTGGTAGGTAGAAACTGGAACTCTTCTTTTCCTGCCCTTTCCCACTTATTACTCTCATCACCAACTGAAAGCAATATAGCAACCAAAGCAGTTGAATCCCCTTCTTATTTACTCCAAGTAACCCAAAGCAGGAATTTCCAAGAAGTCAAAGTTGCGGGACCATGAAGGAAAAATGGTAAGAATAAACAAGTGGTAAGTGTTTAGTACAGGGTCTGGTACATTTGAGATATTCAGGAACTGGTGACTATTTTAATGACCTAACGGCTACTATTTCATACCAGCCTTGTGTTCTCTTCTATTCTTCTTGCTGCCTAGGAATTTGATGCCTAAACTGAATATTCACTATAGCAAAATTCTACTCCAGGTAATTAATTAGCACATCCCATACAGTTAATCACAATGGGATCTTTAACTGTGTCTCTGAAAAATGTACTATTGCATTTATAAATAAAAAACCAGTTTTGGGAGAAGGGTTCAGATGGAGTCATTTCTAGAATCAAAGGTATATAATTTTACTTTTATAAGATATTGGCTTGTGGGAAATAATGTTATTTATTTTAGAAAAGAAATTGTGTACTCATAAAAATCAGTGAGCTTGACCAAGTTACTCAGAAGTGGATCATTTGAGCTTTGAAGGAAGTTTAATCCACGCTCTAGCATAAAGTTGTTTTGACGGTTTAGGAACTCGGTTAAAATGTCTACCTTAATTTCTTTATCTATAAAATGAGAATTATGTTATAATACAAGATTCGTTCTTATAATATTATGGTAGAAGTATACATCCCTGGAGGAACAATCCCCAAATAAGGTCTTAGCATAACAGTGGAAAGTCATTTATGGTTGGGAGCAGAAAGATGGGCCAGAAGGATTGTCATGACACAAGTATCTCTGTGATGTTAGGAACCTACAATTGTCCCTGGGGCCATGCAACCAGTTTTGAGCAACTGAAGTCTACGGGCTTAAAGAGAAGACATCACGGTTATGGGAGAAAAGTAATCTGAATCTCTACTTTGTATTGCCAGACAATAAAAATTCACTTCTATTCAAATATGAAAGAGTACATCTTTTATTTATTTATGTATTTACTTACTTACTTTTTAAAGATTTATTTATTTATTTGTTTGACAGAGAGAGAGAGAGAGATATCACAAGTCGGTAGAGCCACCAGCGGGGAGTGGGGGGAGGAGCATTTCCCCATTGAGGAAGGAGCCCAATGCAGGGCTTGATCCCTAGACCCTGAGATCATGACCTGAGCTGAAGGCAGAGGCTTCACCATCTGAGCCACCCAGGTGCCCCAAGAGTATATCTTTTAAAAACCAAAAAATTTTACTGGCTGATTACAGAGCTGTGATAGTAATGACGCCACATCATGTTGGGTAAATGATGCCTGGTACAGAGAAGGCCTTCAGTAAGTGTCCGTTAAATTAAATCTGATTGTAGGTGATGCAAGGTACTTTGGACATAAAACATACCACGAAATATTAAATATCGAAAATACAAATGTCAACTATTATTCAGGAAAAATTAGAGTAAAGCTTAAGTGATTTGATTCCCAATCGATTCATTTACAGGGGTTTTCTGAGAAATATTTAATAATCAATGTAAAGGCTTGAGATTTTAAAGTGATCTTTTGAATGTATTTTTATGCCTTTTAGATCATTTTATGAATTTGTACATTTTGGCTTCTTTCTTTTTTTAAGATTTGTTTATTTATTTTAGAGAGACAGTGGAGCGGAAGAGCAGAGGGAGAGGAAGAGAGAGAGAGAGAGAAACAGAAGCAGACTCCCAGCTGAGCACAGAGCAGGGCCCTACCCAGGGCCGGATCTCAAGAACCTGATACCATGACCTGAGCTGAAATCAACAGTCAGATGCTTATCTGACTGAGCCACCCAGGCACCACTGCGCCTTTTGGCTTTTTGTCAAAAGTATTTATGGGATGACTACCAGTTCACCCCAGGTGTGAGGGACTTTTCGAAGCTCTGGGGAAGCAGAAGTGGACAAAACAGGAGAAAATCATACCTTCATGGAATTTAGGCTAGAGTAGGGGGAACAAATAAATATGTAAATTATATAGCATATCAGATGCTAATAAATGGTATGGAGAAAAGCAAAGAAGGAAAGGGGGTGAAGGATGTTGGGAGGAAGGTATATTCAACAGCATGGCCAGAAAAGCCTCCCTGAGCATTTGAGCACAGATGCGATGGAAGAAGGAAGTGGTGAGCCCTGGGGGGATCTGGAGGACCAGCAACCTACACAGAGAAAACAGCAACACCCAGGGAGATGCCATGCCCTGCGGTCTTGAGGATAACAAGGAGGTTGCATGGTTGGAGTGGAATGAGCAAGGGTGAGAGCAAAGGAACCTGAGTCAGAAGGGTAATGTGCAATCAAATTGCACAGAGCCTTTAGGTCACAATAAGAATTTAGTCTTTTATTCTGAGATCGGTGGCCTTTCACCTTTTCTTTTCTTTTAATTGCAGTAAAATAGGCATAACATGATATTTATCATTGCAGCCATTTTTCAGTGTACAGTTCAGTGGCATTGAGTGCATTTACTGTGCATTACATTATCATCATCTGTCTCCAGAACCTTCTCATGTTGCCCAGCTGAAACTCTATACCCATTAAACAATTCCCTATTCCTCTGACTCCCAGCCCCTGGCAACCATGATTCTGCTTTCTGTCTCTAGCAGTTTCCCTCATCCAGGTACCTCAGCTAAATGCAACCATATCATATTTATCATGTCGTGACTGGCTTATTTCATTTAGCTTAATGTCTTCATCTCTTCGAGTCTTCCAGGCTCATTTATGTTGTACCATATTTCAAAATGTCTTTCTTTTTTACCACTGAATATCCCATTGTATGTATATGTCATATTCTGTATATCCATTCATCCACTGGTGAATACTTGGCTATTATGGATAATGCTACTGTGACTATTAGTGTATAAATATCTATTCAAGTCCTTCCTTCCTTTTTTTTTTTTTTAAAGATTTTATTTATTTATTTGACAGAGAGAGATTACAAGTAGGCTGAGAGGCAGGCAGAGAGAGAGGAGGAAGCAGGCTCCCCGCTGAGCAGAGAGCCCGATGCGGGACTCGATCCCAGGACCCTGGGATCATGACCTGAGCGGAAGGCAGCGGCTTAACCCACTGAGCCACCCAGGCGCCCCTCCTTCCTTTTTTTTTTTCATTAATTATTTTTATAAGTCCTTCCTTTCAATTCTTTTGGGCATATACTCAGAAGTGGAATAACTTCAGGTTTTTGAAAAGAAAGATGTCTTAGGTTTTTCAGATTACTCTGACTGCTGTGAAGAAAATAGGCTATAAAGAGACAAGGGTAGGGCGCCTGGGTGGCTCAGTGGGTTAAAACCTCTGCCTTCAGCTCAGGTCATGATCTCAGGGTCCTGGGATCGAGACCCGCATCAGGCTCTCTGCTCAGCGGGGAGCCTGCTTCCCCCTTCTCTCTGCCTGCCTCTCTGCCTATTTGTGATCTCTCTCTGTGTGTCAAATAAGTAAATAAATAAAATATTTGGAAAAGCCCACAAGATTTTCTGGCAGATAGGTTGCTGGTTATGGGGGAGAAAAAGATGAGTCAAAGATGACTCCAAGATTTTTTTCCATTACAATAGTCAAAGTGTTCTTTACAGGCTGTTTGGAAATAAAAATCATCTAATGCAAGTTTCTAAATGGATGTATTTCTGCACATTTCAAAGACATACTACATTTGCATGGAAGATGCGAGTAGAGATAAAAGACTTTGCATTGATGTGTCTCCCCAAAGGCTCACATATTTTATGGGGAGGGGGAACTGAGGCTTTATGAGACCTCACAAAAAGCAAGAGATGATACTGTGGGCAAATATGACAAAGCTTAATCATTTATAACCTAATACTGAATGATCAGGAATCTGACATGAGTTTGGCTTATTTTTGAGCAAATCTATTAGAGCTAATATCTAAATTTTCTTTTCTTTTTTTTTTTTTTTTAAAGATTTTTATTTATTTATTTGAGAGAAAGAAAGAGTGAGAGAGCATGTGCATGAACAGGGGAAGGGGCAGAGGGAGAAGGAGAGAATCTTAAGCAGATTATGCACTGAGCATGGAATCTGAAGCAGGGCTCCATCTCACCACCTTGAGATCATGACCTAAGCCAAAATCAAGAGTCAGACGTGGAGCGCCTGGGTGGCTCAGTCATTAAGCATCTGCCATTGGCTCTGGTCATGGTCCCAGGGTCCTAGGATCAGCCCCACATCAGGCTCCCTGCTCAGCGGGAAGCCTGCTTCTCCCTCTCCCACTCCCCCTACTTGTGTTTCCTCTCTCGCTGTCTCTCTCTGTCAAATAAATAAATAAAATCTAAAAAAAAAAAAAAAAAAAAAAAAAAAAAGAGCCAGATGCTTAACTGACTGAGCCACCCAGGTGCCCTTAAATGTTTATTCCCAATAAAACCTTTCATATTTAATATTAACAAGATCACATAATGTTTTAAGTATGAAAACGCTCAGAGTTATGAATCAACAGAAAGGTCACTAGCTAGGCTGTACACAAATGTTCTATAATCATAATTTGTGAAAAAAAATCACAGCCAGAAGTTCTTATTTTATCATCCCAATAGCTGTGGGAGCCTATACGATTATTTTACACAGGGGTGACTGAGTCTCTAAGAAGTTTAAGAAACTTGCCCAAGATCACAAAGGTATTTTTTGACGCTAATAATTTGAGCCAATATTTTGGAGACTGGTTGAGAATCCAAGCTGATTGAGCCTGATTATTATACCCAAGATGCAGCCAGAAGGCAGGCAGGAAAGTTTGATTGATACCTATACCCACTTCTGCCAGAGTGACTCAGAATGTGATGCTGTGTCCATCCAAGTGCACCAGTGGGAGGAACAACTTTTCTGAAGTCTGCAAACTTTTCAAGAAGGTATTTCCTTCCAGATACTCAGTGTCATCATAGTTTCTCTGGAGAGGTTTCCTGGGGATGACAGGTGAGGCTGCTTAGGTTTTCACCGTGTGAGGCCAGCGTGAAATACACAGCATGAAATCAATCATGTCGCTCACTCAAAGTGCATCCAAACTACATAGAGGTGTGCGGCAGCCAGGTATCTCTAGCCTCTAACCTTCTCTGGCTTGACTTATCCAGGCAGGCGTCTTCAAAGGATAGCAAAGTCCCGCCGTTGATAAATCGATCTGTGCCTGAGGAATGAGTGACATCTAGTTCTTTCCGTGTGGTAACGCACCATACAAATTATAAGAATTGAGTCAAATGTAGAAAATATGATTAGCCCCCCAACAGGCTATAGCTACGTGAAGCCAAACAAGAATAATGTTTAGCCAGCCATCAACGGTCTAAAGAGAAAGCAGGTATAAATACAAATATTCAGATATTTGCAAAGTTAACCATTCATGAACTTAATGCATTCAATAATTCTCCTGGCTGCACACAAGGTGGGGTGACAGTCAAGAGAAACAGTGGCTCTATCTTTTACACCCTTTTAAATTAGTTCCTTCTCTGGGATGCTTGGGTGCCTCCGTGGGTTAAGTGTCAGCCTTTGGCTCAGATCATGATCCCAGGGTCCTGGCATCAAGTCCCGCATAGAGTCCCACATCTGGCTCTTTGCTCAGCAGGGAGCCTGCTTCTCCCTCTGGATCCTTCTCTCCCTGCTTGTGCTCTCTCTCTCTGACAAATAAATAGTAAAATCTTTAAAAATAAATACATAAGCAAATAAATTAGTTCCTTCTCTTTGATATTCAAATCATCTGTCCTTTATAAAAATCTCTCCTCTGATGTTCAGCATACACGCTCTTCCTTCCTTTCTACACAAAATTTTCTGAAAGAAAAAGTCACACTTATATCCTCACTTATTCTGCACCCTTTGCAAGCTGGCTTTGGCTTTAGGATATTTTTAAAGATTTCTGTCTTAAAGATATCTTAATTGGTAAATAAATCCAGAATTACAAAATTGTCTCTTCTCAATTCACAGTTGTGATATCCTGATTTAAAATAAAAAATATACATTTGATCTTCCTGGTTTCTGGCACAGAGCAATAGATGAGAGCAATAAAGATGTCTTTTTATTTTTTATATTAAGGAGGTGACTTTTGGACCACAGCAAGGGGAGCTGGTTGCTGGTGGAACCAACCTTGTGATGAGAAGGTTGGAACTCTCAGTTCTACTCTCCAAACTCCTGGAGGGGTAAGTTCTGGGAATTCAGTTCAGTCACCAATGGTCAATGATTTCATCAACCATGCCTATTGTAATGAAGGTTTCATAAAACCCCCAAAAGGGTCTGCAGATCTTCCATCTTGGTGAACACATGGAAGTGCTGAGGGGTGAGCTCAGAAGGTATGGAAGCTCTATACTCTTTCCCCACACCTTGCCCTATATATCTCTTCCATCTGACTGTTTCTGAGTTACATCCTTTCATAATCAACTAGTAGTCTAACAAGTAAAAGTGTTTCTCTGAGTTCGGTGAGCTGCTCTAGTAAATTCATTGAACCCAAGAAGGGGTTCATTGGAACCTCTGATGTATAGCCAGTTGGGCAGTAGCACAGGTGACAGTCTGGACTTGTGATATGAAGTGGGGGGTCCCTGTGGGATCTGATGTCATCTCCAGGTAGACAGTGTCCAGTTTGAGTCGACTTGCAGGCCTCCCAGCTAGTGTCGGAGAGTTCCTCGGTAGTGGAAACACAAACTCCCTACCTCTGCATATCATAATTGGTGACCAGCATGTTAGAAGTGGGTTGATAATGTCATCAACTGCTGATCAATTAACTCTTTTTGGAATCATTTCTCATGTTTTGGTTTCAATGCTGTTATTCTTCTATTTCTTCTCTTGTAACCCTATACTCCTATTCCTTCTGTTAGTATTTTATCAACCTCTTCTTAGTCTGCCTTGGTGTGGACTCTAGTTTTTTTTGTTTATTTGTTTTATTTTGTTGTTTTAGTCATTTCCTTAAAGAAAATATTCCTGTGGTTCCTTTCCCACTCTCTTCCTCTGGTGCCACCACATGCTCTCAGACGGTGAGTTCATTCATTCCCAAGGCTTAAACTTTAAATCTGTCTCTGACTTAGTTCTTCTACCTCATACTTTATTTTCAGTAATCTTTTCAATAGTTAAGCCATGGTCTTATGAACACCATGTTGCTGAAAAAGTCACAGAAAGAACCCAGAAAAAGTCACAACCTTTCTATACAACTTACCCTCTTTGTGAAATGAAGGAGTGAGCCTTTCAGGTTTCACAGGGATCTTATCAGTCAAGGATCTTGTATGGAGACAGAAACTTAAAGAGAAAGTGAATTTATTATAGGCTACCTGCCAACTTTAGAATTGTTAGTAAGGCTGAGAGACAGACTTTAGGGCTAGAACAGGGCACCTCCAGGAGTTTACATAGCTAGAATTACAGATAAGTCAAGTCTCACCAGAGGGAATGTTTGGCTTTGCTGGCAGGCTACCTCTGCAGACATGACCACAGGTAGTGCTGCCTTCATCACTGCGACTGCTCCATGTACAATGAACTGACCATCGGTCATGGTCCTGACATTCCACACACAATTCAAAGTCTCCAGTTGGAACACCCCTTTGGCTGATCCTACATCATACTGCCTGCCCCCTGGGAGTTGGCAGAGGAAGGACCTAGCTGACCCAACCCACAAAGGGTATTTTGACCCAAGGGCAAAGGGTACAGGGCATGGGACAGCAAATCCTCTCCTACTAAGAAGTGTGTACCATAGATATCTCAAATCTACCTCAGACTCAAGACAGTCAAACCAGAATACCATCTGTTACCCAGGTAACTTAAGCCTCAGACATATGCTGTAGGCGCTCAGGATACGGATTCTTCCTTCACAAGTCTTTGTTTTAATAGTTGTTCAGTTTCATTCAGTAACTACTTTGGTCAGGTTGTTAACTTTTTGAATTTTTGATCACTTCCTTCTCTTCCCTTCCAGTCCCACCCATTGGTTTTGTTAAGAACTGGTTATTGAAGGAGTGATTTAGGGGCTAAAGGCAACACCAAGCAAACCGCAAGGCATAGTTGTGTCAACCTAGGATGAAATCATCTTGACTTGAAGTCTTGCTCTTATGTGTGATTTTCAGGACCGTCTCTCCCTTGCAATTTTCAATGAGCTTCATTTCCCAAGTAATGTTTTTTGAACCCCTGAATGGTAATCACAGAGACAGAACCTGGTGATTAAGGGCCTCCCTTCTACTAGAAAAGGAGAGTGTACTAAGGCAATCCTATCTCTGGCCTTTGATTCCTTCATGGTGAGGCAGATCACAGCACTCTCAACGCATAATCATTGTCATCTTTTGGAAGTATATTCAACTCAAATATTTAAACATTTTCATATGTTGATGAAAGAAACATCCAATAAATTGGGTGTGATCTGTACCTATGGCAGCCTACAGATGAAGAGGAGGTGGAGGTGTGTCATCACTCAAATAGACATATTTGCCTTTGCTTTTGATTGTGAAACTCAACACATCCCTTGTATTCAGAAACAATAAAGGAGATAATGCGATGTTATTTGAACATCTATAAATATCCACGGAGGATAATAAATGCCTTTGTTACCTCCAACCCCATGTGTTATGTGCATTTTCAGTGTCTAGCAGTTGTCACAGATGCACTTTATGGTTTTCAAGCCTGGGAGCTGATTATATACTCAGTGGACTTTTAACTGAATTACGTCTTTGAAAAAGCAAACAACCCACCATATTTAAAATTAGAACCTGCTCCTACCACCTTGGCATTCCTAATCCCCTGACCCAGCTCTGCTTTTTTTTTTTTTTTTTCCCTAGAACAACTTAATCACCTTCTGAAATAATATATGATTTAATTGTATGTGTCTATTATCTATTTTCTGTCCCTTCCTATGGGAGGACAGGAGACTTTATCTGTTTGATTTACTTATGTCCTGAGAGCCTCAAACTACCTGACACATTCTAAGCATATAATGAGCATCTGTTGAATGAGTGAACAAACAACACCCAGATAGCTCTGAGACCAGTTGAAACTCCTGAGACGGTTGCCTTTGCTGTGCCTTGGTTTGCCCTCAATTCCTGGTCTATGGTCCCTTCCTTGTAAAAACCTGCTTTTCCAAAGAGTCTTAAAATTCACTTACTGCAAGCCTTCAGTGACTCCTCACAGTTTAATGCACTTCCATTTCCTGGAATTATTGCATTTCAAGCTAAAAGAATTTTTTGAGACTTCTTTTTTTTTAGAGCATTTTTACAATCACAGCACAATTGAGAGGAAGGTACAGAAATCCCCCTATAGCTCTGGTTGCTATGTATGCAGACTTCCTCAAGATTAATACCCTTCACCAGAAGACACATTTGTTCCAATGGTTGAACCTACAGTGACAAGTATAACACCCCAAATCCATAGTTTATCTTAGAGTTCACTCTTGGTGTTGTACATTCTATGGGTTTGGGCAAACGTATGATGACATGTATCTGTCATGACATCTATCATACAGAATAGTTTCATGGACCTAAAAATTCTTTGTGCTCTGCCTGTTCACTCCCAACCTCCACAATCCCTGACAATTCCTGATCTTTGCACTGTGTCCCTGGTTTCCCCTTCTCCAGAATGTCTTATAGTTGGCATTATAAAGTATGCAGCCTTTTCAGGTAGGCGTCTGTTACTTAGTAATATGCATTTAAGGTTCTTCTGTGTCTTTCATGGTCTGATAGCTTTTCAGTGATGAGTATAAGTCCATTGTGTGGATGTACCCCAGTTTATTTATCCATTCGCCAACTGAAGTGTATCTTGATTGCTTCCAAGTTTTGGCAATTATGAATGAAGCTGTTGTAAACATCTGTGTGCAAGCTTTTGTATAAACATAAATTTTCAACTTCTTTGGGTAAATACCAAGGAGCACAATTGCTGGATCATGTGGTAGGAGTACATAGAGTGTACCAGGAAACCACCAAAATGTCTCCAAAAATGGCTGTACCATTTTGCATTTCCACCAGCAATGGGTGCCTATCTCCACACATCTCTGCCAACATTTGGTGTGGTAGGAATACAATTTTAATGGCTAAATTTCCACCACACTTTTGTCTCTGGGGGCAGCTTAGATATTCTAGCAGGGGTAACTTTCGTGTGAAGAGAAATACACTTGATCCCTCTGAGTATGACATAGGATTGCTAATTTATGTCTTTGTTGTGAGCAGAAAAGTGTCCAAAGGGAGCTGTGCCATTTTTTTTTAAAGATCTTACTGTTATATAGAGAAGAAAAGAAGTGTAAGTCATAGTCTAATCACAAGTTGCTTGGTATTTTTATCAATTGTTCCAGAAGACCTGGACTTACCAATTCACATTGTGTTTTTCTTTAGCACTCTTTCTTTTTAAAATCTATAATCATCATCACCATCCTCCTCATCACCATTATCATCATCCTCATTTCCCATGAAGTTTGATATTGAATTATTTTAAATTTCCTAACCAAAGTACAGGAAAACCATACTTATCTAAAGGCCATAACTGGAAACCACAGCACTCTGGGAACTGAGTCAACAAATGGTCTCTAGCTGTGTTGAATCACCTCATTAAAACTATCTCTTCAAGATCTCCTTTCTTTTCTTTTTGCCAGCTTTTACTGGCTTTTGGACTCCAGTGGAGGTCCTCTGGAGCAATCTGCTTTCTTGCAGCCATTTGGCCTAGGGTGTTGAAGGGAAGAATAGCGCCATCCAGGAATTAGGAAGGATGTGGCTAGAGCTGGAGGTGGGGAGGAAAGCAAGGCCTGAGGGAAACACGATGTGGCTACGCTATTGTTTTCTGGGCTAATCCCATTAGTGAATTAAAAAAAGTAAAGCTGTTTAGTCATTTGAGATGTCTTTATTCCACCTTTACACTTGACTTGAATTGTTTGGCTGGGTATTAGAATTTAAATTAAAAATTTTTTTTCTTTTGATTATGAAGGCATTTCTCCTTTGGCTTCTATACCTATTCCTTGTGTTTGACTTTTTTTTTTTGAAACAGTTTTTTTTTTTCCTTTATCTTTAGAGCTCTGACACTTCTAATTGATGAGTCTTTATGTAGGCCTTTTTTCAATATACAAAGTTGTTTTGGCTAAGCATCTGAAGAGCCCTTTCAGAAGGTAGACCTGACTTCTTCAGTTTGAGAAATTTTCTCCTGTAATTTTTCTTATGTAATTTCCAATGAAATTCACCATAAGGGGATGGGGCAGGGATTAAGCCTTTGAGCCAAGCACCTTTGAATGTCAGTGTGCCTGACGCCTTTGTTTCTCCATCCTTCAGTTTATCAAGAAATTTAACAACTTTTATTTAGTACAAATGGTCAGCTCCTTGATGATTTGGAAGCTGGTTTTGTTTTAAGTTACATATTATCTCAGTTTCAGATGAAAATGGATAATTCTTTGATATATGGCTGGAAAATTCCTTCTGTTGGTAGGTTAAGAGCATTATTTTTCACCAGCTGGCTCTTTGTCCAGTGCTCTCTAACTCTGTGGGAGGTGCCTCCAATGTCTCAGGCTATTTAGTTTTCTGAGTTGCCTAAATGAAGTACGTGAGGGACAATCTGTTGCATCTTTTCTCCTAGCTTCTGGTGCTTTGCTGTCAACCTTTACCATTCCTTGGGGTAGAGACCACCACCCTGATCTCTGCCTTCATCTTCACACAGAGTTCAGCTTGGGTAGATGTCCGTCTCCAAATTCTCCCTAATTATAAAGATACCAGTCATATCAGATGAGAGCTCACCCTAATGAACTCATTTTAGCTTGATAGCTTCTGGAAAGCCCTATTTCTAAATAAGATCATATTCGGAGGTACTAGAGGTTAGGACCTGAACATACAAATTTGGGGGTACATGATTCAACCAATGACATTTCAAGAACTTAGATGTTATTCCTGACACCTCTCTCCTCTCCTCTCCACATGTAAACTGTCAGAATGTTCTTCCCATTGTACCTCAAATACACATTGCGTCTAGTTATTTCTTTTTATGTTTATCCCAACATTATCTTTCTTTCTCTGGTCCATGGTAATAACCTCCTCCTGGGTCTCCTGTTCCTGCTCTAGTCTCTCCTAATTCATTTTCCATTTGCCAGAGGTCCGTCCTCCTGAAGTGATTATTTGATTACATCTCTCCTCTTTGTACAACATTCACTGGCTTCCCATTGCCTAAAGATAAACTTAAAACTCCTTCATGTGGCTTACACATGATCTGGCTCCAGCCTTGTCTCCCCTATTACATTTTCCCAGTGCTCTGAGCTAGGGCCAAATGGGAGCTTCTTTCAGTTCCTTGATTGCACCACACTCTTGCCACTGGGCTTTAAACATGCTGTTCCCAGTCTGGAATACCCTCTGACCTCAACTCCCCAGACATTGACTCATCCTCTGGGCCTCAACTTTAATGTCGGCTAACTTTAGGAAGGCTAGCTCTCTGCTGTAGGCTGGACGTGGCCCTCAGGAGGACACATCCATGTCTCAATCCATGGAAACTGGGACTATCGCCTTGTTTGGAAGAAAGGTCTTTGTACATGTAATTCAAAGTCATAGCTCTACCCCCAGTGCCTAGCCCAATGCCAGGGGTATATGATAGGTGCTAGTATTTAATATTAACAATAATCTATGATATACCAGAAACTAATACAATATGGCATGTTAACTATACTGGAATTAAAATTTTAAAAAACCAATACTGCTAAGAATAACTTTCCCTCACTAAGTAAAGGTCAATCAATGTTTCAAACTCAGCACTATCCAAATGGTACAGATTTGAAAAACATCAGAGGTCTGGCACCTATGAACACCATAGTTATGACCCTCCTAGTATCTTAAGAAACTTGCAGCCTCCCTAGTAGACAAAATGCTCACATCCGGCAAGATGCTTTTAAGAGCCCCCAAAGCAACACCACTCCCCCAAATGAAAATAAATAAAATCTAATCTGATTAGTAGTTACTTAGAGCTGTTTTTAGAGGATTAACATGATCATTAACCTAGAACATTCTATAGTGCAATAAGAGAAAAGAAGAACTATAATTTTCTTATAAGCAAATATCAACAATATATGAGAAGACATGTGTTCTTAAAGACTAAAAGAAAACTAACAAAGACAGGAAGAAATAATAATAAGCAAATTCACAAGTTCCATGTCTGTTGACCTCCCATTCATAGCGTTAACCATCTTAACCCTTGGGACTTCCTTGTATGCCAACAGCTTTTCCTTTCAGAAGCTGCTCCTTCCTGAAGTCCTATTGAGCAATAAATCCCAGGACCCCACCTCTTCTCCCACGGGAGAGGCCAACTGGGATACCCTGCCCCTAGATAGGGTGATTGCTTCCGTGGTACGTGTGTATCTCAAGTAAGATCAATCAGATTTATTTTCAGGGACTGCTATGGATTTCACAACAGAGAGGGATGATTTTTGTTATTTTCTTTTTCTTCTGAGACTGCTGGTTCTGAAGACAATACACTCTAAGCTCCTAATGACCAGCATGGCCGCATGTAATGAGAGCCTTCCTGAGAAGGAAGCCTTACAAAGGCGGGAAAGCAAAGCAAAGACAAGCAATGGAAGTGAGACACAGAATCTTGCTGAAGCTGTTTAAGCCCCTGCATCCAGGAGAGCCTGTGACTCAGTCTTTCCTGGGATGAACCCCATCCTTAGGTTGTGCTACAAGCCACACAGGGATCTATATGATGTGATAGAGGATGGGTGGAGGGAATGTGACAGAGATGGCTAGATGCCCCTAAAAATGAGTGCTCCCACTTCCTCTGTGATGTGGAATTGTCACTGGGCAGTGGCTGTCTGTGAGATTACCTCTCCCAGCCCCTGGCATCTAGATGGGGACATGTGACTTGTTGTTGCGAATGGGATGAGCGTGGGAATGAAGTGTGTCCCTTTATGTGTTTATTTGCTATGAATAGACTTGAGTTTTTTAAACGTTTTGAGGTTCCATACAAATCATCCTGTTAATATGAGCAGCAATTTCCCCCAGGTTTATGGAGGTGCAATTCACATGTGACATTATGCAAATTTAACGAAGTATGTCCCTTTAGAGCCTAAGCAGTTAGGAACGGGATGTGTCTTCTCTAACCTCTCTTGCCCTCTTTTGTTGGCTAGACTCCAATGGTTTCAAGGGCATTTTTATTTAAAATCAGGAGAAAAGGGAGTAGACTGCTGATCATTAATCTTAATGCAAATGAATTGAAGACTGAACTAGTATGAAAGATGATAAAAATTCTCAGCATTAAAATGTTTGTGCCCTTTTAAAATTAAAAGAAATAATCAAATCTGCTTAATGGTGAAGACCATTAAATGATACATTAAGCCACATCCCCCTACCTGAGTGCCTAGCATTAAAACTTTATGTTCCAGGTGTGGGCTTCTGTTGTTCATGAGCAAACTATTTGGTTTGGTCACTTCTTTAGGTCTTGGTGTCATCATCACAGAAATGTCATAGTTTCCTTCCAGCCCTGCAGCTCTGACTCCATCATCTGGTTGCCTTATTGGAACTCTTGGAACCATAAGCTTCTCACTTACCAGGAGATACTCCAGTCAAGACTGACCTGGAGCCAAAGAGCAAAATGGACAGGCTTCTGTCGCTTGTAGGCTTTTCTGCCCGAGCACTGCTTAAAAAACATTGTCACATGGGACGCCTGGGTGGCTCAGTTGGTTAAGCGGCTGCCTTTGGCTCAGGTCATGATCCCAGCGTCCTGGGATGGAGTCCCACATCAGGCTCCTTGCTCGGCAGGGAGCCTGCTTCTCCCTCTGCCTCTAGCCTGCCACTCTGTCTGCCTGTGCTTGCGCTCTCTCTCTAACAAATAAATAAAATCTTTAAAAAAACAAACAACAACAAAAAAACACGTCGTCACATTTTGCTGTCAATAAAGCCCCCTCTGTTCAGCCTAGGTTGTTCTGCTGTCTTTCTCCTTTCTTTAAAATGTGTGCAAATTTGAAATTTAAACTCCAGTGGACCATGGGATCTATAACTGTATCCAGGAGGCTCAGAGAATATTTGAACTTTTGAGTTAAGAATTCATCAGTTAGCCACAACAAGAGAAAAAAAAAATGCTTCAATTGGTTTAAGATAACAATAATCCTATTGTTTTGATTTGGAAACTTTAGGTTTGAGGAAACCTTCCAGAGCCTATTAGAATTTGAAGATGAGTCCATTCCTTGCCACAGGCTAACGTGCACGGTAAATGCCAGACTGGGGGAATATTTGTTAAGCTTTATGAGGCAGCAAATTACAGGTCCCCTGGAGCCAGGAGAACTTTTCTCTTTTATATTGTCCATGTGACTGCCTATTCTAGAAGCATCCCTGGAGGTCATGAATGTTGTATGCTTGAGAAATATTCTTTCTTCTTCACTGAGTCAGTTGTTGGTAATTGGGTTATTACTAAAAGATAGGCAGACAGTCGGAGTATCATTAGCTTGATGCTGATACTCTTCCCCATTCTTTGGATAAGTGCCCATCTATTTTTATCTATCTTGTCATTACAGGCCAGCCCTGAACTCGTTTGGCTAGCACTAGAATGAGTTGAGGAGTGGTACGTGGGATTGGTTTGGGGAACAACAGATTGAAAAGAAAAAGGTGTCCTGAAGAAGAACATGGGAATGAAAGAGATGAGGGGAAGGGAAATTGAAGGGTAGGAGTGGGGAGAGAAGATTAGTCCAGAGGCTACTATATATATGTGTATATATATATAAAATAAACACTATTATATATATAATAATACTATTATATATAATAATAATATAATATATATATTATACTATTATATAATACTATTATTTATATAGAAATAACGAGGGGGGGTGCTCTAAGGAGTTCCAGGGTTGTCTGAATGAAAAATATGGCAAAGTACATTGGGATCACCCATCCATTCATTAACACACATAATAAACCTTTATTGAGTTGCCTACTACATGCCAAACTTTAAATTAGTAATCACATCTTGTAAAAGGACAGCATTATTTTTTACATCAGTATTTGCAAGTATTTCACAGGAATTTCCAAGACGACTGACACTAATATGTATATTTTGCAGAGGAGGAAAAGTGAACCAGTAAGAGGTTAAATGACTTGCCTAAGGTCACAAAACAAACTACTGGCTGCATAGTGATGAGGAGCCAGAGACTTTAAATTTCAAATGTATGGCCTCTGGCTGGATAATAACTAAGGTTTAATTCATCTAATAGAATTTTTAAAAATAACTTTCTTTTAAGACCAGATTTATAAGCAAGTATAAAGCCCTTTTCAGGGACCATTCCCTTGTGGTGTGAAGTCAAAAACATTTAATGCTAATTACTCATTTGATCATTTTTTAAAAACTTATTATCGGCTGATGTCCTTGGCATAGAAAAGGCAATTTGCTTTTTTTAGTATGTTCTTCCAAATCAGTGCAAGGGCAGTGACACTGTAAGCATCCTGGCTTTCTTCATAAACATCAGCCTTTTGTGTCTGTCATTTTGTCCCCTAGACTAAAAGTGCCTATAAAATTGGACCCAAGAGCACCACCAGAGAACAAAGCTTCAGGAATCCAAACTAAGATGAGCATGAAGAGAATCATAAATCAAGGAGTGACAGCTTTAAGAGAAACCAAATAATTTGAACTCTAAAAGTATATAAATGCTCTAGTAAGATTATGTTGCATGTAGAGATAAACCAAAGGACATATAAAAAGTGAGAAAAGATTGGGCAAAATGGCCAAGTGTTGCACATTACCTAAGATCCCCATCAACTCCAGCCCATGTTGGTCACTGGATGGAGAATTAGAATCCTCTTGGCCTTGATGAATATCATCTTGCATGTTTTAGGTTTCAAGGATAATAGCCATTTAGTCTTGTTCAATGAACAGTGATGCAAGCTGATCTCTCTTGGTTGCTGTTCCGTGTGGCAATAACACTTCCCTTGATTTATACACCCTCTGAGAGGGACACAGCCTGACATCCTGTTTGTTGTCGTAGCTATAAATTGTAAATTAGGTGACAGCCATACTCTTCTATTTAAAGGACATCCTCCCTTTTTTTTTTTTTTTTTTTACAACTTTTTCTCTGCCTATTATTCTGGTTTAACAATCTTTGAAGCAATAATCTGAGGCATGAGGATTTCCCTCAGTAAATGCATCAAGCCTCAGTATTGACCAACAGCTGCTGTGTGAAAACCTTGAAGCTACATGTCAAATGCTACGTTGTCTCCCTGACCAGAATGTATCCATGAGCAGAAACCGCTAGAAATTTCTTCATGTGAGACACAAGTTTGAAAATTACTCTAGCAAGAACTTTGAGTCGCCTACTTTTTATTTTGGAAATACAGAATTTATATTCCATACTTATGAAACCACGAATGATTTGTAGGGAGTCCATAAGCCCCGGGAATTGTAAGCACAACTTCTTGTCTGCATTTTTCTGAGACAAAGGTCCATAGCTTTTAATAATTTTTTTAAAAGAAGTCTGGGACCCCACTGTACTATAGTTTGCCTGCCTAATTGTGCCTTTTGGATCTTCTTGAGACAAGTCTGGTACCCCATATATTATTTGTCAAGAGAACTGAAGTGTGAGTGGTAGCCCAAACTCTGTTTGTTTGTGTCAGACCGATTTTAAGTAAATGGAACCAATTTAAGAGGTTTTTCATGCTGATGGGAAGAATTATAAATAATACAAATAAAGATGATTAACATGCTGATATTGTGTTTAGAATCCAACCAAAAATTCACATTCTATAAAACATACAATCATAAGCTCCTAGCGTTTCTCGTTGTGTTCAACACAACTCCATCTTGTCTTGAACACATCTTTGAGAGTCTGTCTTGTCAGATAGTTGAAGGAGTAGGCCTTGTGTCTTTATGAATAATTCACACTACTGATAATGTTTTCATGGTTAATTGAAAATTACTCAATTCTTTCCTTTATGCAATGAATATCTCAGTCATGTCTACTGTGATGGGAATCAATAGGTTCTGCTGTGGGAAAAGAGTCCTGGCCTGCATCAGAAAAGACTGGAAGGAACACTTCATGAGATGGCCTTTTTGCCCATCAAGGTCCTGTGAAAAGGTACACATCTGTCCATGACCACTTCTCTGTGGCGATCTATGAAATGTCTGCCTTTCCACATAAGCCAATCTTCTGCCGAGTTCAAGAAAGTAGTGGATGAGGAAGATACTCTTCTTACAGCCTGAGACAAAATAATTTAGACTTTTTAAAGTGATGACTTATTTTTATATTTCTCCTTGAACAATTCAGGGCTCTTTAAGTAATAACGCATTCCTGTATTTCCCTTCTTGTTTTCCTTTTAATTTGATTTCCAGCAGCTCTCTTCCTGGGGTATAGTCCCAATCCTCATTTTTGTCATCTTGCAGTAAATGTGTGATGTGGGCAGAGACTATGCAAAAGGGCTCAAACTCGGAAAAGGGGGGGGGGCGGGAATCTGGTGCTTTGTAACGGGTGTCTACTGAGCCACAGCAGTCTGTGTCCAGACAGCTGAGGAAGGCATATGGGCTTTGGAACTTTGTTTAGGCCTTTCTAATGTGTTTTCTCAGTATAGATTCCTAAAAACACAAACCTTGATTGTATTGAATCTAAGAGAAGGGGGACTGTCCCACACTCTGTCCAGAATAGTTCCAGGTTTTAGTGCCAGGTGAAAGGTAGCTACAGACAAGCAGCTCTGAATGGGAGGGGAGCCAGAGGAGTGAGGAGATGGTGGGGCAGGAGGGAAAGGACGTGGGAAGCCAGGATAGACTTGGGCAGGCACAGGAGGACTGCTGCCTCTTCTCTCTTCCAAAGGAGGAATTCTCTAAATGGCACGTGCCCTTACTTCTTCCTCAATCAATTAAAAATAGGGCACATCATACAGTCAATGGTATTTAATAGGGTTGAATGATGATAGACGGCAGCTACACTCATGGCAAGAATAGCATAACACATAGACTTGTCGATTCACCATGTTGTACACCTGAAATTAAATTGTGTCAACTATACTCACAACTATACAAAACAAAACAAAGACTAGTGCCCATGATGTATGAGTAGAAGCTTCCCTCCTGCCCAGACCAGATTTCCCAATGGTGTTTAGCAGCATTTCCCTACATTTCAGTGTTCCATTTCCACTACCCCCTCCTCCCTGGCACAATTCGGGGTGGGGGGAGGGAAGGTGGGGGTGGTCCCTTTCTCTATTTTGTCCTTATCCAATCTTCTTTCATTCATTAATACCTTCTAATTTATCTATCCCTTATACCTATCCATGTTTCTCTTTCTGTATTTCTATTTATATAGATCTGTTAAAAAATCAAGATTTTATTAAAAAGCAGAGCATAAGGAATAGAGCCAATGATATCATAATAGGGATGTACCATGTACCAGGACAGATGGCAGCTACACTTGGAATGAACCCAGCATAATGGATAAATTTGTCAAATCACTAGGTGGTATACCTAGAACACTGCATGTCGACTATACTCAAATAAAAAAATCAAGATTACATTTTATGCAATTTATAGAAAATTATGTAATTTGAGCAATCAAATAGTTTCCAAGGCTTATTGGGAAAAAACAAAAACAAAAAACCTGAGCCCCCTCCCCTTTTCCTTTTCCCATTTCTGAGAGTTGACTATTTTTGACTTTAAAAGTATTTATCTCTACATCTCCAAACTTTTATCAGTTTGGGGCATATTTTGACCTCCTGTTTTAGGTGAGGATTTACTACCTTTCAGCCAGACTGGCTCCCATTCCCACGCAAGTCTTACATAATCAGTGATTACATAGTTATTGCTATCATAAATGCTGCTTAGATGTAAATCATGTGAAAAACAGAACTTTTTGCGTGCAACTTTATATTCTCTTTGGAATCAATAATGGCCTTGGTTTTGCTTCTTAGGTTCTTTATGTTTTCATTGCCATTCATCCCCCAATCCAGTTTTTCCACTGTGTGTTCTACAACTCCTAATTTTGGGGTGTTGGTCATCCTAGACCAATCCCCTCATTGTCTTCTCTTTTCACTCCTCCTTTTTGGAGATTTTTCATCTTTGCTATCCAGTATCTCTGTTGAGTTTTTCCTTTCTCCCGGCACCTTTTTAATCCCTAGGAGTTCTTTTATCACCCCACTCCCCGAATGTTCTTTGTAAAAAACAATATCCTTTTATTGTGTTTTATGGAACTAAAATCGTCTGCGATCTCTATAAGAATACCAATGGCTTTCTTTTTCAACACCCTGCAGTGGTTCTGGTTTCCCCACGTTGCTTTCTCCTCTTTGCTGGTGTTAGTATTTGTTATGCATGTTGGAGACTTTCTTCAAATATCTAGGGAACTTCAGCTGTCTGTTTATATTTTTAAAAATGACCTAAAAAGGATAAAAGGTAGCCCTTGTGCGTGGTTGGTACCTCCTACCTTTGGGGCACCCAAGAGTGTAATCTGGGATCTTCTGAAGTCGATTTCTTTGGATGTTTCCTCTTGAGATGGTCCGGTTCTAAGCCAAGAGACTTCTTTTCTCTGTAGGGTGTGTGCCTGGCTACTGGTGCCTAAAACGGAGTGATAATATGATTTACAGTCCCAGTGTTCAGTAGCCAAATAGGAGTGGGGTGGGGGGCTCTGTGGTGCAGATCATGTTCTTCCTAAATTCTCCCACTGACAGTTTAATATTCACCTTTTTTTAATGGTCAGACGTAATTTTAATTAAATCCATATACATAAGTTGTTTGCAGAGAACTATACATAATAGTTCACACAATACAACAGTGTATTGGTTTTTTGGTGTACAACATAGTGATTTGATACCTGCAAAATGATCACCACAGTAAGTCTAGGTAACATCTGTCACCACACATAATTACAGAATTCTTTTTTCTTGTGATGAGAACTTTAAAGATCTCCTCTCTTAGCAACTTCTAAAGATGTAATACAGTACTGTTAACTGTCGGTCACCATGCTGTACCTTACCACCCTACGACTTATTCATTGTATAACTGACAGTTATTATCAAAAAGACATGAAATAATAATTGTTGGTGAGACTGGGGAGAAAAGGGAATCCTTGTGTACCTGGTGGGAACGTAAATGGGTGCAGCCACTCTGGAAAACAGAATGAATTGAGTTTCCTCAAATAGTTAAAAATAGAACTACCATATGATCCAGCATTTCACTTCTGGGTATCTATGCACAGAAGACAAACATACTAACTCAAAATAATACATGCCCCTCCATGTTCACAGCATATCATTTACAATAGCCAAGACATGGAAACAATTTAAGTGTCCATTCACAGATGCAAGGATAAAAAATGTGAGCTATACGCACATGTGTGCACGTGTGCACGCACACACACACACGCACACACACACACGCAGGAATATTACTCAGCCATCAAAAAGAATTAAGTCTTGCAATTTCTAGCAACATGGATGGAACCTGAGGGCATCACGCTAACAAAATAAGCCAGAGAAAGACCAAAACCATATGATCTCACTTATAGGTGGAATCTTAAAAAAAAAAAAATTAAAAGTCAACCTCATAGATACTGAAAACAGACTGGTGGTTGCCAGAGGCTGAGGGGCGGGTGGGTGAAATACGTATCCGTTTTAATTTCTGTTTCACTTCTCAGTCATCCTTTCGCTTTCAAGCTTTCATAATTTTATTTCCATTTCTTTCTCCCTATTCTTTGTCCTTGTGGGCAAATGCCTTAAACTTCTTTCCTCCACTTTCATTCAGGTGAGGTTTCAAGAGAGTGAGCCTTCTACATCTAACCGTAAGTTCTCCTGTTATCTCTAAAAGTTTTCTCAGGAACAAGAGCAGGCTTGTCATGTACAGTTGTGTGGGGCGCACAGTGCACAGCTTTAAGGGAAACCATCCCTGTCATAAATGTTATCCCTTTCTATATTTGTTTTGACAAATTTCTGGCAAATGGGAGTAAATTGTCTTGTTCTGAAAAAATAAGTGTAATACAGCAATGGTTTAATAGATAGAGGTAAAGTTTCTTCATGAAGGGTTGACGTTTTCCAAATTCATGCAAAGGAGTCGTGTATACTAACGCCCGTTCTGAATAAGGAATTTGAACTGAGACTTCTGGTTTCAAACATATTTCTGAGTCTCCTAGTTTAAGTTGGACAGACTGATTTCCAAAAATGGACTGAGCGGTCTCACAATGCCAGGCAAATGGGGAGTTTCAACAGGTGGCCGCTGAGTAGGCTGATCGAGATTTTTTTAAATGTCTACTCTGAGGAGAATAACCAAACTTTTCCTGGCAACGCAGTGAAATAAGACCTTACTAATTGGTAATAGTTGCAGACAAAATTGTATTAAAAAATAAAATCCGTGGCAGATTTCTGGTTCAAAGTCATTTGGCCTACAGATCCTGACATGATCTCTCCTTACTTCCTACTCAAATAACCATAAAGACAGCAAAAAAAAAAAAAAAAAAAAAAAAAGAACATTTATACAAAATGAAAACTGACAGCCCACATACTGCCAGAATCCTGAAAGGAATTCCACCAATGATGAGATACATGAGGGACAAATAGAAACCAAAACTGTTGACCTAGGTGTGCTTTTCCAGCCGACATGGAACTGAGCTGTTGCCGCTGAGGTAGGAAAATTTGTCTCAGTGCTCTACCCTGGCTCGCGGATCTAAAGTCTGTATGAAGCTGAAAACAGAGTGGCCGCCATGCAGTGGTCTGGATACTTCTTTGTTCACAGAGCTGATCCCTTCACATACCCCTAACCCCATCAGCAATTTCTCTTCCTCATGCTTTTGAAGACTTTAACTTCTCGGAGGACATGTAGCAGAAAGTGTGTATGGAAGACGAGCAGCAGAGAAGGAAAAGGACGACCTGGCTGTGGCCTGCTGCACTCCGGGAGCTTAGTCGCTGCAGGGACTTAGAAGTGAGAGCTGGTACAAGCTGGGATTAGCTTCTCAGGACATAGAACCAGGCATTGGGTATAAAAGAAAGTCTAAGTTCAGGGCAATTGCATTAGGGGGATGTGGGGCCGTCCCTGGGAATTAGACTAGAAACCATGTACTTCAATTGGCCATCCAGTCGTAAATCATTTCCAGTTCCAAATTAACCACACACAAGGCGAAGGGCAAGTCATGGGCCATGTCAGCTGGAAAACAACTACTCCATCAATCTCGTTTTCTTCTCAGATAAGTAGACAGGAAAAACCACAATAGCACAAGGAATATATGAGAAAAAAGTACTATAGAAGAATAAAATGGAGGCATGGAGAAAGTCTCACAAAACATCTCAGAATGATTTACTGGACATTTGGTAAAGGTGGTATCAAGGTTTCAAGTTTTATGCACACAGTTACAATAACGTAGCAGGAAAGAAAAACAAAATTTAACAAAATGGGGAAGACACAGTTGTTGCCACCCCGAGATGCACATCTCTTTGGACCAGAAATCAGAGAGCAGGCAGGAGCTGCTTAAACCCCATACTAGAACAGATCAAAGTGACTGGGGGTTGATTCCTTTAAGATATTGGAAACACAGAGTGCCCATATGTGTCAACTGTGGAGAACCAGCCCCCTGTTTGAAAACTGGCTTGTGGGGAGGGGCACCCCAACTCTCAAAGGACGTGGGAAAAGTTACAACTGCTGCCGAGAGTGTTGGCTTGCAGCAGGCTACTTACAAGGGTTGTAAAGAGGGATCCAGACAACTGCATAACCAGGCATGGGGCCAGCTGCCGCTGGCTCTGGGACTGGATCTCCGATGTTCCTCAGTCTGATTATGGAAAGAAACAAAGCATCAGTCCAAAACCTGGTTCTGGCTATACTGCTAGATATGGAGGGGAGAGAGAGAGAGAGAGAGAGAGATCGAGAGTGTGTGTGTGTGTGTGTGTGTGAGAGAGAGAGAGAGATCAGATAAAATAAATATTAAGAAATATGAACAATAAAAATGTCAAGAGAATGAGCTCCTGAAGAATGCAAGTAACAGAGCAACGTGACAATGATTTATGATAAAGTTCTTATAAACTATGTCTGAGAAAGTATGTCATGAGAGGTCTGGATCCACACCCTTCAAAACCTGGCTTCTTAGCTGTATGACCTTGCTGAGCCTTGGTTTCCTTTGTGTATAGGGAGGATTAAAGTAATACCTGTCTCACTGACTTAATGTAAAAATTAAAATCATTCCAACAGTGCTTAGCATATGTCAAACTAAAGTGCAATGGTAACATTCAAATCTTAATTGGAAATGGTAACAAATCAGATCTGGGGACAGAAAAGCAAATTGGTAACCCAGAGGATAAGCTTGAGAAGTGCTTGTAATGTTTCTAGGAAAATGAGAAGAGACAAAAAAGAATTGCAGAAAATAAAACAAATACAGAGGACATGGAAAAACGCCCTGATTCGGATGTTTACTATAAGCATTCTGACATTTAAGTAAGTACGTAGGTGACTTGAATCGTTATTGATAACCTTCAATTAATAATGTATCAGTCTGGGGGTTCCTGGGTGGCTCAGTGGGTTAAGCATCTGCCTTCCACTCAGGTCATGACCCAGGGTCCTGGGATCAAGTTCCGCATCGGGCTCCCTGCTCTGTGGGGAGCCCACTTCCTCTTCCTCCGCCTGCCTCTCTCCCTGCTTGTGCTCGCTCCCTCTCTCTCTCTCTCTGTCAAATAAATAAATAAAATCTTAAAAAACAAAAACAAAAAACAAAAACAATGTCTCAGTCTGTAGGGAAAGATAATTTCCTTTCTTTTCAAGGACCTGTGACCACAACTCTTGATCATGTACTGACAGATTGGGCTCTGCAAAGCCATAGGGTTTCAAAACAGCCTTGGGATTGCCTTGGTTGAAACTAAGAGACCCTAATTATGAGTTTGTTTGTAGGCCTCTCAATTCTCCCTTCAACAAAATATGCTTTGCTTTTCATCTTTTTATATATTGTGGTTTCAATTAAGGTTTATTTTTTTTTAAGTGTGGCATTGATTCAGTAATAACAATAGGGTGAAAATTGGTACCCTAAAGGTTAATAATTCCTGAGAGTTGAAATAGGGTGGGCAGACCCAATTCTCAAACTATGAAGCGATACCAGAAATTAGTAATAAAGGTTAAAAACAAAACAAAACCCTCTGGCCATTTGGACCTTAAAATTACTCTTCTAACTCATTGTTGATTCACAGAGGTAGTCAAACTGCACTGCAGGCCTGCTTGAAAATTTAAACATTACAGGGCAATCATAATCTCAGTTATTTCCATTAGAGAATTTGTTTAAAAAACCAGCATTCCATTCTCTCATTAGAATTCTTTTAAAAATTGACTTAAAGAAAAATTTTAGGGATAACGTAAAAACAAGTGAAAGTAAGAAATGAGAAGTATTACCATTGATAAATCTTTTTTTTTAAAGAATTTATTTATTTATTTGACAGAGATTACAAGTAGGCAGAGAGGCAGGCAGACAGAGAGAGGGAGAAACAGGCTCCCCACTGAGCAGAGAGCCTGATTCGGGGCTCCATCCCAGGACCCTAGGATCATGAGCTGAGCTGAAGGCAGAGGCTTAACCCACTGAGCCACCCAGGCGCCCCCCACCTTTTTTTTTTTTTTTAAGATTTTATTTATTTGACAGACAGAGATCACAAGTAGGCACAATAGCAGGCGGGGTGGGGGGGGGGAACGGGCTCCCCACTGAGCAGAGAGCCTGATGCAGGGCTCAATTCCAGGATCCTGGGATAATGACCTGAGCCAAAGACAGAGGCTTTAACCCACTGAGCCACCCAGGCGCCCCCCTGCCCCCGCCACCTATTGATAAATCTAAGAGTTCAAATCTTTGTGAATAAAAAACAAATAACAACCAATGGGTTGGACAAACTTCTGGCAATTTGTTTTAAAAGGGGAAAAAACTGCACAAATTTAGAAAATTTGTGTAGTAATGAGTGGCAATAAGGTCATAATGGGTATTGATCTATAGTCATGAGGAAGCATTTAAAATCACAGACCCAAAGAAGATCCCAGTTTTATAAGGAAATATATGTACACCAGGCAGGGAATATATATGATTCCATATATCAGAAAAGGATTTGATATAGGAACAAACATTCTTCAAAAATATACCAACTCTTCGACCCAGGAATTTGTTAACAAATTATTGTAGAGGTGAACCAAAACCTATTTAAAAGGAAGTTGGTTGTTGTGTTATCTATAAGAGCAAAACATTGAAATTTTGTAAATGTTCAACAGTAAGAGACTATGAAATAAAATATGGTATATTTATCCAGTGAAATAAAATATGGTATATTTATCCAATGCAATATCATATAACCACTAAAAAGTTGTAGAATATTTGACATATTTATTTCACTGCAGAAAGTAGAACAGGCAGGCTCCGCAACATCATTCCAGGCTCTTTGGGGTGGATTAAATGACTTAATTCATCTGTCAAGTCCCTGCTGGAGAAGACATTTGGTATGTGTTAGTTTTCCCTCCCACACAGGGTTATTTTGAGAGTAGTTGTATACAAAGTAGCTAGTCTGTGCCTAGCCCATGGTCCTCACCCATCAGACCTTTAGGTCCTGGCCCCCTACCTCTTGTCTGTGTTCTGGAGAGCCAAGGTTTCCCCCTCGCACACACTGGCATTTTTGTACCAGGATGCAGTGAGTTGAAATGTGGTTTCTGATGTGGTGAGGAAATGACATGATAGCCTGTGTGTTAACCTCTTACCTGCTGCTCTCTTTTTTTCTTTTTTTTTCAGATTTTATTTATTTATTTGAGAGAGAGAGAGAGTGTGTGTGTGTGTGTGTGTGTGCACGAGCATAGAGTGGGGGCAGAGGGAGAGGGTGAAGAGACTCCCCACTGAGCAGGGACCCCCCCACACACACACATGGGGGCTTGATCCCAGGATCCTTGAATCATGACCTGAGCCAAAGGCCAACATTTAACCCACCGAGCCACCCAGGCACCCCTTTGCCTACTGCTCTCTAAATAGAAGTTTAGCGTAGACCATCTTGCTGATATTCAGCAAAGGTCAGCTGTATGAAAACCAGAGATCATTCTAGGCTCTGGCAAATATTTCATAGTTAGTCTGGCCATGAGCCAAGCCCTCCCCAGCACAGCTCTGTGCGTAGTTCTCCTCTAGATCTACGGCATGTTTTCAGAAAGAAGGAAGCTGGGACGTCTTGCTGAGCTGTCGGTGTCCCTTCCAAGACAAAACTTCCTTTATGATTGTAGTCATTAAACTGGGTGTAGTTTACAAGAGCTTTCATAAAACTCTCCAGGTCTAAAGTCTGCGACCATTGGAATTGGTTTTAACTTTTATAACATGTTATGTGGGGTTGTGATTGGACTTAGTCTTGCTGGAAGGACTAGTGTTACTGGGATATTCAAAGTATGAGCTTGATCCCGACACCTTCCTTTGCCTTGGCATGGTCAAGGTAATGGATTCCCATTATGTATGTTCAGTAGAGGTTCCAATGGGAAGCTCTGGCAAGTCTTTGCAGGGTACCTGAGCATTAATGACTGTTATTTATCCCTGCATCAGCCCTGCATAAAATACCATCTTTGCAAAGTGTGATGCAATAACCTGCCTAGGTTTCTATCCTACAACAATGGTGAGTTTTAAAGCTATCCTTGCAAGAACCTGTGGGAACAAGCCCTTCAGATGCATGATTCATTACATGGCCTACTGACTAGGATTGCTTTTGCTTCCCATCCTTCAGCATTTCTGACAATCCCAGGCACTATTCTGGATCTATTTCAAGCTTTCAATCATCCTCCTATTTTGTGTCTATAGGGTATATCTTTATTCCTAATTCAGCCACTGTCATCACATCCCGACCTTGGACAGGATACCGTTGCTGCCAGCGGAGGGCCTTTGGAGTCATTTGTTTTCTTGGTAGCACCCAGAGAAGCTTATTTCCTTTCTTAGAATTGGGAAATCATGTGGCATCGACCCACCAAATGAGAAGAGTCCCAGGAATCTGATTTATGAATGTACAATCAGGTCAGGCTCCAGGGCCTGGGGGCAAATGTGAGCTCTTCATAGAATGAGGACTTCTGTGGTGTAAGAAGCAGAGTTCTAAAGATGCTCGAAAGGTTTCCTGGTCACCTAAATGATCTTACAAAACAACGCTTGAATGATTTAAGTGTAAATAGATTGGACACATCTGGGTTGAATTTCCCTTCAAATACACATGACTTGTTAAAATCCAGGGGAAAGAGCTTAGGGCAAAACGTGTTTTTGGTTTCTCAAAACCCAAACATTGGAAAATAACAATTGGAACATTTGTCTGGCCCCCAAATACCGCTGGGTCAGCTTATCCCTCACTGTCAATTTACAACCTGTTCCAGGAAAGCAGAACATGGCTCATCTATTCTTGTCTTCTGTGATAAAAGGCTCTGGAAATAAGAGGACCTCTTGGGGGGGAAAAAAAATCTTTGAGAAAAACTTACCAAGCTTCCCAATTGGTTTTTCAGCTAACAGGGGATCCTGCGCTCTGTCCAAGGCAGCTCTGGTATCTCTCCTCTAACGTTCAGGACCCACTTCTGGTTCCCACCCCTGGGTCTTTGCAGTTGCTTACTTGGTATTATTGGGGAGTATTTGCAGCTCCTTGTGGAAAAACTCTCAACAGTAATCACAAATTGGGTAAAAATATGCACAGCTTTTCAAAGACTCAACAAGTTCTGAAAATAAAAGCACTTTGAAATGCAATATAAAAACGTTTGCATCTCTTTTACGTCCAGGAGCCCGGCTCACCCAATGTCCCTGCACCTCCTCCTGAGGTCAAGTGCAGTGGGTCACCCTGTCTTCTTAAGGTGATGTGTTTAAGAGGGTCCGGTGATTGTGTAGCCAGTGAGGACAGTGGGTGTTTATGACTTGCCTGCCAAGCAGAGAGAGGATTCTCTTCTGTGTGTCATGTGTAGTGCATGTGAGTGTGTGTTTGGTGGGGGGGGGGGGGCGGGGAGGCAGACCATAATACCCAAATCACCAAACAAGAGTTCTGAGTAGGGAAAATGTGACTAAGTAGTAAATTGAGTCAATTTGTTGTCGACAGACCGTGTTTTCAGCCCATTGTAACCTTTTTGATTTGGCACGGGGTGTCCTCAGCTGATGGTTAGAAGTATTTACACCTCTTTTTTTCTTTTTACAAAGACAAGGGTGTTTGGGTTCTACAGTTGCAGATGCAAGCTACATATAAAAAGGTGTACCTTGGTATTGGAAATTCTACAAAATTGGCATTTATGCAGTTCTCTCTGCTAATATGTTGATAGAGTCAGCACAGCTGCACATAAATTATATCAGTTGATAATCCACATTATGTATTAGTCAATAATATGACACCCCACAGCACCGAGTCATTTTATCGGAAGTGCTCACCGGGAAGGTCATAATGATGGTGATAACTTTGAACGCCGATCAAGTGCCCAAATTTACTGTTATCGATCATCGCCCAGACTCTTCCAGTTAGATACCCTTAACGCAATTCTCTGAATGAGAAAACTGAGAATCAGAGTCTGTAAATGACTTGACGGAGGTCACACACTTGTAAGTGACAGAGATAATACTGGAAACCACAATTGGGTGATCACAAATCCATTCTGTTCCCTTTCCAAGCCTCTTATCAATCCTTTGGTTAAAAGTGGTCAGGAGGAATGGCACAACTACGAGACTGGGGATAAAATAACAGCTAATGGTTATTGAAATACGATGCTACAAGAAGCAGCATTGAGGTTCTGTGTGATGCCGACTTCATCACAACCACATTGATTGTGTGCTCATTATGTGACAGATTATGTGTTAACCTTCAAGGCACTAAATCTGTTAATGTTATCACATTCATTAACTGCTTTGATTCTCATGTGCCAGAAACATCATCCTTATGGGCTAGAAAATGAAACTAACTAGGTTAACTTCCTCAAGGCTACCCAGCTAGTAAGTGGCAGAGGGAAGACGAAAAAGCAGGGAGTGTGCTCTGGAGCCTCAGACTTATAATCTCTGTGATAAAGTCTTTCTTAGACAAGCTTCTTCCAAAGGCTAGGAATTTGGTTAATTTGAAGAAATAAAAGGAAGAGAAAGAGGCAATATTGACAAGACAAGCCTTCCTCTGGATTAAGAGTGATAGGTCCGAGGTTGTGTAGACGTGCATGAGGCACTTTAGACGTTCTGAAGGGCTGTAGGAGGACAAGGCTCTGATCAGAGGGAGATGGGGAGGTTGGAACAGGGATCTCACAAATCATGGAAGGAAAATGAAACAATCCTCACAAGACAGGCCAAAAAAGAACCACCGGGAAACTAGAGGAACTGCAATGGACTCAGCTTTGCCTCTGCCAACGGAGTTGGTGGGGAGACAATCATTCTCACAAGGTCAGGGCTGAGGGCTGCTTTTCCAGTCTCGGATGTGTCTATGCTGAGACACCCACTACCACATCCCCTCTCCACAGACAAGAGGTTTTGAAGCAGATGCCGGGGATGGGAAGGGGAGAGCTTGTGACTCTGGAGCAGGGAGGGGTGGCTGGCCTGCTGTGAGGTGGGACGTGTGGGTTTGTCTCATCCTCTTCCTGCTGGGCTCAACCAAGGCGGTCACCTGCTGGTCACCTGCTGGACAAGGCCGAGCATGTTGCCTACACCCAGGGAAAGTCCTTCCATGTTGCCTACACCAGAGAAAGTCCTTCCATCAGGAAAGTTCCCAGAGACTTACTACTTCGATGTTGCTATTTCTTCAAATTTCCAATAGAAATCTCAGTCTGTAGAGTGACTGGGATTGCTCTATTTTTTTCTGAATGGTACTAATTAAGTCTGGAATCGAATCTGTGTCCCCATCCTAGGAAAGTAAGCAGATATTCCACTCCACTCACCTTAGGTTTGGTGAATATATAGCACACCAGTCCTGACTTTAGGGGCATAGGACACTAGCCTGACTCTCCTCATCTCTGTCTCTATGTACACACACACACACACACACACACACACACACATAAATAACTCCAAAAAATATCATTTGTTCACCTGCTTCCAGGAGCTATGGATTATGCAAGAAAGTTTCTACACTCCAGTTTCTGCTGTTTCCTTAAGGGACGCTCCCACCACAAGCCACTGATGACCCAGCTGCACAGACTGTCTAAACAACAGGAAATGTAGGACCATGTAACTGGAAATACACAAAGGGGGACTTCGGAGTCCATTTCCCCCAATGGCTCCGTCAGCCCTCCATTCCCCTGCCTCTGTGTTCTGTGTGGGCTGGCTTCACCCCCACCGCTGGGGATGGTCGCAGAAGTCGCTGCAGTAGTTTCCGACTTCACACCCACCCGCTGCCGTGTCCAGAGGGGACGCAAACAAGGATCTCTTCTAGTGGCTCAGTCTTAAGAGAGAGCAACCTTTTGGGGGAGATCTTGTCACACTTCCTTTAGCATCCAGTTGGGCCAACGTCCTTGGCCCCGGAGAACTCCGTGTATCGATTGGCTTAGTCCTGTGGTCTCAGCCACCCCAGCGGAATGGGGATGGACGCAAGGCCCAGACCAACCAGGTCCGCTCCTGGTCCTGAGGCGCGTGAGCTCTGAGAAGAGAGGTGGATACCGGCTGGAAGCTGGGCTTCCCTTAACAGAAGAAAGGGGCAACATGGATTTGGGGCAGCTCATGCCCTCAGGGGCACGGTGGGGTGGAGGTGGGGGGTGAAAATGAGGAAGAGAGCACAGCTTAGCAGCCTCGCAGACAGCGGAGTTCCGCGGGCGGCCTCAAGGAAGGATGAGCTCCGCACGGCGGTACTTTTGAAGGGACGTCCTCCGAGCACAGCTGCCTTGCCCCGACGAGCAGCTTCCGGGGCTGGATCCTGTTTCAGGCCATGGCAGCAAAGAACTGTGTAGAGACGCCACCCTTGCCCTGCTCCTGTCAGGGCCCCTTCGTGGGATTTGGGTTCCTCCAGTGGTTTTCGCCTAGCCCGGTGCATTCTGACAGCAGCCACTAGAGGGCTCCCGCGGACGCCTTTCAGAGCTGCCCTCTAGAGGTGGAGCCGAGAAAGGGGGTGCTACGCAGTGCTGGAGCTCAGAGTCCGGGGCGGGGCTGGGGGTGGGGGGAGTAAGGGGGGGTGATGAGAGAGCAAGCGGGCACAGGGGGGAGGAGCAGCCACAGGGACCAAAAAGCTGGTGGAGCGCCTAGAGGCCACCTATTAGTCACCTAGGAGAATGACAGCCGGAGCAGCCTCGACTGCAGTGGCCACTCTGAGGCCACGAGCCAGGTGTGGTCCTTGAGCTCTTGAAATGTGACTCGTCCAAATACAGAGGTGCCCGCGCTGCTAGATACACACTGGAGCTCGAAGGCTTAGCAGCAAAGAAAAGAGTATCAGATGTCTCCAGAGTTTTATGTCGATTATATGTCGAAACTATATTTTGAGAATCTATTGGGTTAAATAAAATATATTATTAAAGTTAGTGTCACTTATTCAGTACCATTTATTTCAAAGACATTTAAAACTGCATGTGTTTGTGGCTCACATTATATTTCTGTTGGATAGAGTTGTGCTAAGGCCTTTGCTAAAGAGAAAGAGTAACTTGATGGGGTGGAAGACTGCAGGGGGAGGCCAGAGACAGTGAGGGGAGGGGGGCGGAGCTTAATCCTATTCCCGAGACCCTTTCCACAGTTCCTGGCTGGGAGTGGGAGGGTGCGATGGCAGGCGCTTCGCATGAGTTTGAAGACATCCACAATGACTGTCCCTTAATGAGAGATCCAGCCTCTCTCAGGAGCCACCTCCATTCCTGTGGGCACTGATGAAAAGCCACCAAATCCCCTGGATGCTCGTGTCACCACCATAGTTTCTGATTTCACATCGCTGCAGATCACTTTCCTCATCCGTACAGTCTCGGGCCTGATGAACCTGTCCAAAATTGCACCATTAAAAAATTCTGTGTGTCAGGTTAAACTCAACACCCAGTATAGGAAAGGCATTCATTCCCCGGTTGCCCCAGAGTTTCTGTGTGAATCAGAACAGGTGACTAATGTCAAACAGACGTTACAGGAAAAAAAAGAATCTTACACATGCATTTATCATTCTCCACCACTCCCCAGCCCGCCAGGATAGAAGTGGTCGACCATTTAGCATTTCGAGACTGGGAAGACGAACTTTCCTGAAATATTGCTGCTTGGGTGATCTGTGTCTTCAGAGGCAGACACATCTGACCTTTCTGTTAACATCGCCTATCACTGCCTGGCATGTGTCAGACAGATAAGTATGTTATGCGTCACCTCCTTTTTCTGAACAACACGATGGAAATCTTCCAGCTCCTTCCTCTTGCAGAAGGCAGAAGTTCATTATTTTCAATACTTTTTATGTAACTTGCTGAAGACAGATGAATAATAGAAGCTGTTAAAACAGAGGTTTCCTAAAAGGTTTGGCCGAGGCCAGGGTGAAGAATCAGAGCAAAGAAAAATGGAAGCAATGATGTGAAGTCATGAATAACATGGTGACTTTTAATTCTAATTCCTGTGGCATCAGTGTGAGGGCCCCTTAGATTCTCAAAGGGGCGGGAGCTGCTAGTGTCATTACCCAAGGTTTTGCTTCTAGAATACATCTCTGGTCTTCCTGCTCCCAGCCTCCATGACGGAGCGTCCACAACCGACCCCGAAGGTAATGCCAAGGCCATCCCAAAGGGCACTTCTTCCCTCTACCTCTCCCCTCTAACCTTCCCAAAGTAAAGAAACCAAGCTTTTTCCATCGGCCAATCAAAACTGGGAAATCCTTTTATTCTATGGTTAGCAATGGTGATAAAAAGGTGTGTCGCATTAAGAAAGGGTAGGGTTGGCATTTAATGGGTTTTATGTTAGAACAGACACAACAGAACCATGTGCATCTTTCAGCAGCATTTTCGAGGGATGATTTTAAAACTCTCCATACCTCAAACATACTCAGTCCCCCAATGCTACAACTCTAAAGGGGGCATCCCTCGTTGATCAGACAAGTTCCAGGACCTCTGACAGAGGGCCATTAACTATGGTCACTAGAATTGCATTCCTTTTTGCCTGAACTTGATCTCATCCCTTTCAAAGCAAAAGCAAAGCTCATTTTGTCTTCTTTTGGAGGTTTTTCAGACATTTTTTCAGAACTACTGAAGTGATAGCTCACTTACTTTTGTACCCACATTTCAAACCCAGTTCAACTCCCCAAAAACGAATAGTGCAAGCTTGTTGACAAACACAAAGGGTTAAGGGGGGTTAATACAAAGAGGGTAAGAAGCCTAGTGTGTAAGATATGCTTCTTGATCTTGTTTAGATCCCGAGTATTTCTTTCATCAATCAGTTCTAGTTTCTATTCTGTACACGACCCTAAAGTCGAAACTATGAGAAACTACGAGAGATACAAGGGTCCATGAAGAAGAATCGCTGCCTCAAGATGCAGTTAGTGCAAAAAAAGGAACTAAACAATTACACAACGAACTATGGGAACGACCCAAGGTACGGGTGCCCAGGGAGGACACAAATCTACAGAACTTTAGAATCCCACTGCATAATTAATGTCGAACCCATATCTATTGCTAATTAAAACTCTTTTTAAAGGCGAGAAATGCTGTAATCATTTGCGATAAAGTTGGGACACGTGCACTGCATGCCCTGCCATGAGCTGTCTCTGTTTCGTTTTGTCGCCAGTATTTTGTGCCTGCAGGGCGGGGCGCGCCTGGAAGCTACAGGTGTTATAGAGGGCCAGCTGTGAAGCCCAGGTGGGTGGCAGGGGAGGGGCAGGAAGGAGAGGTCGAGAGGGCTGGAGTGGGAGCCAGCGGGAGTCTGGGGCAGGGAGGGGAATGATGGGAAACCGGAGTGGGTAAGACGGAAGCCTCGGGCTTTGTCAGAGGCAGAGGCAGGGCCAGGAAGAAGGAGACAGAAAGCTCCAGTGTGAAGGGTGGTGCTCCCAGAGCTGTGGTATGAGGCCAACTATGTAACAGGAACACCATGCAGCTTTTGGATGAACTGCTTCACACTGCTCTACTATCAGCCCAGTGCGCAAGAGAAAGCATAGGATTCCCTATCCTGTTTATCAGCACAGTTTAGAGTCTTATGGTGCCTGAAACTTTTAACAACTCAACACATCTCCTCTCTTCAAAAGGCTCTCAAATGCGTTCTATCTCCTGAGAGACATTCGATAGCTTTGTGTTAGATTTTAGTTTTACATTTAGGCCAAGAATTCCTTGGTTTTCAAATAATTTTATTTGTTATCACGCACCAAGTCGTTTATTCTAGGATCCTGGGATCTTTCAAATAAAAACCCAGAGAACTGATACACAGTTAACAGGAATGGTTGCTTTGGTTCTTGCTATTGTTAAGGTGAATATTTATTATCAGTATATTACAACCTGTAGCAATAGAGGTGCCCTGAAAAGCAATGAAGAGATGAGGTTTTTTCACTCTGCAGGTCCTTCTGGAGCAGCAGAAAGACAGTATCATGTTTTTAGAAGGAAGAACTAGGATATTTGAAATACAGGGTCATCCCGCTGCCTCAAAATATATAGTAGTGCTCTTGGCCATGGTAGTAATTTCATACGATGAATAAACACTAAAAACCACTAATACATCTGAAAATACAATTTACCGAATTTTACTCACTGGTAATTATAGACTACATTGAGTTACTATGACAAATGTTAATGGAATATGGGAGGCTAAATGCTGTTTTCCCATTGGCTGGTGAATGGTCTTTAACTGTTAGGGAAGACCAGCACAGTAAACAGGAAGTCATCTCCATGGCAACGGGCCATTCAACTTAACTTTTTAACACATGAAGAGGTAATTACCTTATTTTTTATTTCCATTTTTATAATTTTCACAGTTTATAATAGCAGTGAGGACCTTTGGGTCAGGCATTTCCTGGCTGTTAATAACAGGCTGATTTAAGGCCACCAATGCTTAAACGTTGTGCCAATTTTTTTTTTTTTTTAATAAAAAGAGAGCTGTAATTTTTTTTTTTTCCTTCCTGAAGTCTGTAGCATAAATAAATGACAGAATTTTATGTTCACACACATGGTGTTTTGATTTCCTGCTGACGATAACATCAGGGAGTGGACTGATCATGGTGGGGGATGGGTAGGGAGGCGGGTGGTGTGGGGGTGGGGCTTGGGATAGAACAGACACAGGAGGATTCCTCGGGATGGCAGGTTGGAAGACAAAACCAGGGAAAGCCAAGACTGAGGGCCACGCAGAGCAGAACTCAGAATATGAAGACACATAGCCTTAGAGACCAGGGAATGTTCTGTTGGAAGCAATCATCAGTCAATGGTTCCTTCTGAACTCACCATAGGAGCCCAAGTCCAAGGCAGCTTTCCCATCCAGGAAAATCTGTCTTCTCTACTAGGAGGTAACCTTAGTGATCTCTGTATTTAAAACTCTCAGGGCCGCCTGCAGTCACAGGTTGTCTTGGGAACAAGAGAGGAAGATTGGGCAGCCGTTACCTAAAGTACAAGAACAGCCCACTAGGTAGCTAGAACACAGTAGCCACCCTCTGTGGGAGAGGCAAGGCCCAGACAGAGGGGCACATCCCTCCTCAGCAGCCAGCAGGCAATGGTAAGGCAGCTCTAAAGTCTTCCACAGCTTCAGTCTCTGAAGGCAAGAAGGAAAAGACACAAAAGCCGGGGTGGAGGGGGATGGGGAGGTGTAATCATCTTCAGCTTTTCCTGCACAGAGCACAATTTTGCTAACCATCCATGTGTGCAGGTCAAACGTGAAACACAGGAGACAGGAGAAAAGTCTCGGATGGCCTCACCTTCTGCAGCCAGAGCCCTGAAAAGCCACCCCACTGCCACCAGGCGCCAGAGAGGTGACGGGAAGAGGGATGCTCTAGAGGATGGGGCGGGGGAGGGGGAGTGGGGGTGTGTGGGGGGGATGCTACCAACCCAGTCTCCTCCCAGTCCAGAACTTAGGCATGAAAAGGCTCTCAAAACAGGGAGATGTTCTCTGCAGGAAGAAAGGAAAACCTAATGCTAGAGAAGAGGAAAGAATTCTGCCAAAAATGGAGATACACAGCCCAAACCCAGACACCCAAGACTCCCAGAGACGACCCGCAGAGGCTGTACCGCCTTGACAGATGCCGATAGTCTGGTGACTACACAGTCTGAGATATGATTACTTTCTAGTTTTATTAAAAACAAACAAACAAACAACAACCAAAAAGAAAAAGAAAAAACAAAAAACAAAAAACTCCAGACATTCATTTTGTGTTTTTCCTCACATTGTCTGAGTAGCACATAGAAGGCATCGCTACTGAGGGCTAGAGGTTGCTGACAGAACTTCTCGGGAGCTACTTGATAGGGCAGGCGACTGGCCTTGCGCCCTGGGTCTGACAGGGCTCTACCTGGACTCCTTCTGCAGGGATTTTGTGATCACACTCATCAGCCATGTTGGCAAAAAAGCCTAGGGTAAGGGGCAGTCAACGTTAGATCTTTTCCTCTCCAGGTCTCATCGCAGAGTGTATTATCTTAAAGTCTGAGGTCCTGGGATCTGCTCCTTGGCCCAGAACCCAGAATCAGGCCATCTGCATTTTCCAGCATCGTCATTAAGATGGTTTTGCCCACAGAAGCTAGAATTCCTCTTCTCAGATTAGGGTTTCTCAGATCTGTTGTTTTTCTTGTATTCCTTCCAAAGTCACGGTCGCTTGTGAAAAGATCTTCAACAATGTTCTAAATGGAGGGGTGCCCATTGTCCCTCTAAACTTTCCTACTCCGAAATATCAATGAGGACATTGTTGGATTTTCTCACGACTTCCTCGTTTTAGCAGCCTCAGAGGAGTCTTGTACTGTTATGTGTTTATGTGTTGTCACCTACATCCTGCCTAAATGACTGTAAATAGTAATAAAAAATTTTTAATAAGTATGGATACAATTGAGGGGAAATGGCGGTGCCTATCGGGTCTTCTGTGTGCCAAGACTAGCACCGCGCTAGTAAAACAGGTATTTCCTTCAGCCCACACAAACCTTGCTGCAGCAAAGAAAGCTTTGTGCTTTGCTCCCCAGATGACTTGCAAAATAGCCTTCCAGGGGAGACCTTTTTCTGATTCAGTTGAAAGAGGAATCCTGACCGCAACTCACAAACCTTCACATTCTCAAGGGTGTGGTCTAGGGACCCTGAGACCCCCTGGGGTGTGGGGTCACAGCCACACCCCTCTTGACTCTAATGCTATTAGGAAATGCTTCCCTCCCATCTGTACTGCTTGGGAGGATTGACCTCTTTGTTGCAAGCCTCCTGGCACGGGGGTGGGGGGGTTGGGGGGGGGCTTTGTTGATTGTCAACAGGGTGGATTTTCTTTGACTAGATTGAAAGCTCCCTGGAATACATGCCACACCTGCTTTGTTTCTGATGTCATCTCCATGTCAGCACATGGTAGGTGCTCTGCATTTTTGAATGACTGGAATCCACATCAACGGCAGCCTACATGGCAGCCTACACTGGTCGGAGGAAACCTCCTAGGACAGCTTCTAGATCGTGCTTCTCCAGCCAGCTCACGTGGTCTTTCTCAGAGGTTTCCTTCTCCAACACCGAAGAGGATGATCATATAAGCTTTCTCTCTGTAGATAGTTAGATGGATAGATTAATAGGTAGGTAGAGAAATAGAGATAGAGACAGAGATAAAGATAGATATGTCCTCCTCCCTCAAGCCGTCTTCTGTGACAGATTTTCACTAAAACTTTTGTAAAGCCCCTGTTAGCAGTTCAGAATCCCTCCTTTAAGTAGTGGATGAATTTGCCTTCTTTTCATCTTTTAACGAAGATATTCCAATATGCCTTTGCCTTTGTCACACGTGTCACATGCTTTGCCATGAAACGCCACTGAGATTGGAGAAGCAGTGAGACAGATTAGACTTCACAGCCCTACTTAGGAAACTATCACTCCAGGAACAGACTCCCTTGTCCCTTTCTCTTGTGTCCCATATGCCTTCAACAGCCCTAGGACATCACTAGAGTAAGTGACAAGCTCAAAATTGTTTCTGTGGTTTGAGGCCAATGGGTATGGACAGATTTGCTTCCTGCAAAGCCTGGAGCCTCATTTTCCATTCTCTGACACCAGATCCTCTCGGTTTCCCAAGAAGTAAACACCAAATGCTGCCCGAAGTAGTCTGATGCAGACAGGGAGTCTTAGTACGGGAGGTCGGATCTAGATTGAATATTGGAGGAGGGGTGGATTCTTGACGGGGTGTGGCCAGCATGGACATCACAGCGGGCACTACCACAGGGGGTACTGGAATGAGCACGTAGCTGTGATGACAGGATAGTAGGACTAATAACCAGTGTCTATTCCAGAAGATACTAAAAAACACGACAAAGTGGTCAGAATCCCAAAGCCCAGTGTGAGAACTGGGTCAGAAAGCAGAGAACGTCATCAGGTTTCAAAAAGAAGTCAGGTCTACCAGGGGAGATCCTGAGGGATTTTCCTGAGTAATTTGCTTGTTGACTCAGTTGCTTTAATTGGCTTGGCTCCATGGAGCTACTCCCCTTTCGGAACAGCTTGAAAGCTCTGCTGAATCTTCTGGGAGATACAATACAGCAAAAACATCACAGTGACCCTAGGCGGCATGTGTCTTTAGAAGGGAAGTGGAGGAAATTAACCTGTCACGGGAAAAGTTTCACACCAAGACGTATGGTAGGGTGCGGCCCAGAGGGCCCAGGGAATCATGAGAGTATCTGGAACTAGACAATGGGAACCACTGGGGAACCATTGCAGACTCTGCCATTCATGTAACACATATGTATTCGATCTCTACATGAGTCAAGCACTGACCAGGGGAAGGGTCTGCAGGAGTGATTAAGGAAGCGGAATGGAGAGGTAGTCTGCAAGAAGGGGTAGGTTGGGGGGCAAGTCGATTTGGAGGGATATAAAGCCTAAATCCCTCTCATGCTTACTCAAACCAAAACAGTTAAGCCACAGCTAGGATCAGAGTGCTCACATTTCCTTCATGTCCCTACTTTGTTTAACAAATGTCCTTCTTGGGATGGGGCGAAAAGAGAGTCCCTAGGGTTTTCATCACACCTAAAGCATATCAACTTCTTCCATTCATTCTTTTTTCTCCTTTGGTCAATATTTATTGAATCCTCACTAATCTCTAGGTACTGTGTCGACTACTAAGAATATACTGATACTCAAGGCAGACACAGTCTTTGCCACTAGGGAGCTCATAGTCAAGAAGAGGTGTTGGCAAACGTTCTTGCAAAGGGACAGATGCTAAATATTTTGTGACCCCTTTTGCTACTACTCAACTCCGCCCCTGTATTGTGCAAGAGGTCATCCACAGTATGTAGATGTAGATGAATGAGTGTGGCTATGTTTCAATGAAGCTTTATTTACAAAGACAGGTGCAGGCCCAGATTTGGGCTGTGGGTCATAGCTTGCTGAGCCCTGGTCTAGAAGGGAAGTCCCTAAAGCATGCAATTGTAATAAGCATGCTAACTGTTGTTGGAAGGGGAAGGGTGACGAAAGAACAGAGAGTAACAGATCCGAAATTGTCAAGTGGTCTAGAACTGAGTATGTGGTGTTTAAGTGGAAATCCAAAGGTTCAATCAACGAATTAGCCCTGTTGGACAGGTATTGAGAAGCTGGAGGAGCAGAGGATATTCCAAGAGAGGGACAAATGCAGGCAATTGCTTAGGCATGGATGAGACATGAGAGAGAGGCGGTGTGGCTGGAGGGAAGAACAAAAGATGGAAAGTGGTGAGAGGCCATCATGGCTGTGGGCAAGGGTCCAATGAAACATGCCGGGAAATTTGGACGTTGTATCATCTATAACAATGGGGGCTCCTACCAGGTTTTTAACATAGGCGTGGCATGACCAAATCTGTGTGTTTGAAAGCTCCCTCCACCGTGGGGTGGAGTCCAGGCCGAAGTTACCAGACTGGGTGCCTACTAGAGAGCTGGTGCCCAGAGCACACCAGAGATAGCCGCGGTCGGAGGAGGGAGGCAGTGGAGAAGACGGGGACGAATGGACGGACTTCACAGCTAGTGAGGAGGGGGTCCTGGAGTAAGCAACAACCAAGAAGTGCTTCTGTGGTTGAGGAGATGGCTCTGTCTAGCTTACGGTCTCGTTTTACTGCTTTCTGCTTTCTGGGAAGCGAAGATGAGGCGAGACTTTGATGAGAGGAGGGATACAATTAAAGAGGAGAGGAAGTAACTGCGAGGGCACGCAGGGAACTGGGCTAAACACGCGTCTCCTTCCTTTCTGTACATGAGAATGTGCTCCAGAAGAGACTTCTGGAGGGTTCTGTGAGCTGTGGGAGATGGAGGCTCTTGTTCATACCTAATTAAACCTGTGCTGGTGTTGATGATTGAGTTCCCTGTATCTAGTACTTCTGAACACTCGGATGTCCTTCCTCTGAACGCGACAGAAAGGCGTGTACCCATCGGTTGCTCGCAAATATTAACTGACCTCATTTGGCATCTCGGAATGACTAACAGACGCTAGAATCTTCTCTCTAAGCACGTTTAAGGATGGCTTCAGAGAGAGAAGGAGAATCAGCTGTCGTTTCAAAGTATTTTACAGATCTTTGAAAGGGATAGCTGATTTCAAAAAGGCTGAAAGTCTTAGCGCTAGGAAAAGCTAGATGCTGAACCATTACTTCCACTAAACATTAGGTTGGGTTTTATCTTAGTAATCAGTCAGGCACAATTCACAGACGGGGGAGAAAAAAAGGAAAAGAAAGAAACTACAACCAATCTCTTCACCTACGACAAAAAATTACTTGGTGTTCACTTGACTGGGAGGACAACATAGGTACTATTGGTGACAGAGAGGACGTGTAACATGAGGTTACAAAAGGCTCATGTTGAAAATCTCTCTCGCTCCAAATATCCAGCGCAGATATGGAGACAAGAGTAAAATAAAAGCCAATGAGCGTCTCCCTCCACAGAGAAGAACCAATCTGAAGGCTGAGCGCTAAGATGAGTCAGGCCACCCTGCCTCTTCGTATAGCAGCTCCTCTTGGGTAACCACCAGCCCCACACCTCTAAACAGACTGGAAAAAGTCAGCAATGTCCATGGAGCCTTGGGCGCATGGGGGATCTCGAGGCCCAGGATCCTGACCACAGCCCGACCCAACATCAGGCAGGTCTACTCAGGCCAAGAGAAGTGAAGAGGACAGAATCCGACCGCTGCATGGTGGTGCCTTCCAAACCTGTTATCAAGGAACGAGTCCGCCCTTACCCCACCTCACCCACATTACACGTGCCCACTGCCCACTGAGTTGGCTGATTTTATTGTTCAGGCACTCAGCATAAATAACTGCCTAATTGCCAACTTTTTCCTCCTAAAACAACTCAAGTGATGCCGTTTTATGCAGCTGGGTGTGAACACGGGGAATGCTGAGCCTTCATAAAAGTCTGGAGTTGTGGACTGCCTCATTTAACCCAACACAGTGGCGCACCATTTGTAGGCAGAAGCCATTGTCTGCCCTTTGCGTTCACCATGCCACGAATCTAGAGGCTCAGTGAACATGTGTTGAGAAATGCACAGTTTGCTCTATGGTCTTCCCCGGCCCCCGTGGCCCTCCAAAGAGGCTCAGACACAAACCCACTCCTTAGCGTGACTTTCGGTTTTGGTTAAGTACGACGTGGGGCAGTGAAACTGCTTCGAAAAATGGAAGTTTTTCTGACCCAACCTTACTACCAATTTCAGGCAGATTCCTTGCAATGACTTGCAGCTGTGACTGTCATTCCGCCACGGGGAAAGTGTCAGCAAGACCAAGAATAGTAGCAGTCTGTCATCTCCCTGTTTTTGACGTTCTCATCTAAAATGTTAATTAAGAAGTTGCTATGCACAGAATGAAAATAAAAGTCAAGAAAAGAGGCAAAGGCAAAAAGTGCAATTGTGGTAGCATGAAAATACAGGATTTGTTTCCCCGCCTCGCACCTGAGCCTCGTGCCGCTCGCTCTGGCTTAGAAACACGTTGTAACCAGCAAATAGACAAGGCATGGTGCCCACCCAAGGAGAAGAAAATTCAGGAGATGCATGACTTCTGGTTCTGTTTAAAATCTAGTAACAAAGCTACTTAAGAGATTCTGTTTTGATTAATCCATTAGGAGCTGAAATGGTGCTGCTGTTTCACACGTTTGTCTGAGATCCCTCTGTCTGGCATTTCATAGAGGAGAGCCCAGCTTGGCAGTGCTTTCGTAAGTCAGTACGGCAGGTGAATCCGCGAGATCTTAATTTTCTTTAATTAACTTTTGAATGAAAATGTTATCAGAGGACGGAAGCTGTGCCTGGGTACGTGGGGACACATGTCCATGCTTTTAGGATCATGTCAGAATTTGAAATCTGAAGATGATTATTTCCAAGTCTCAGTGGATGAAAATTTGTGTTTACTTAAGGGTTGACCTGGTGGTTATCCTTTATGTTTTAGCTTAATTCTTTCCAGAATAATAAAGCTCCTAGAGGGCGTTGAAAATGTATTTACTTACGTATTTGTTAAAGAAACAATGGTCAGAGCTCTCTCTGCCTGGGAAGGAGATGCCACGTGATATCGCACAGCCTTGGATTGGGATTGAAGTTTTTGGCCTTTAACCTTCAGAGAAAGGGTGAGATTTCAATTATCTTAAGAATGTGTCAGATAAGGGAGGTGAGCTTAACAAGATACATAGACGTAGAGCGAAAAGAAACTCGAGTGGATCCAAGAAATCCATGTCTCATTAGTATTTGCTGATCAACTACTCTCCCTAGGTGCTAGCAAGAATGAACAAGGAAAGGTCAAAAAATGTTCTATTTATTCTCTAGCTGAACATCCAATCCAGGCTGAAAATAGCGGAATAAAGGAGTAAACCGGCAGCAAACAAGTCAAGAGGATCCTGGATTCCGTCTAACACATTACAAGCATGGTGGGAACTGAGACAGGAGACCCTGAGGGCTTGGATAGACAGAGTTAGGTTCATAGGGGAATAGAATCTGAAGGGAACACGCATTATAGGAAAAGAAGCTGGTGGCATTTGTTAGTTCCTTTTGCAAGGAATCAGCCTTCAGGAAAGAGCAGTGAGGAACAATGTGTCTTTCGAATGTTAAAGGGACTGGTCTGATTGATGTTGGGGGGGGGTTACTGAGAAGTCAAAAATAAATAAGCAAATGAACAAACAAATAAATAAATAAAATTAAGCCAGAAGAAAGGGAGGAGCCATTTGGTAGAAAGCCTTGGCAGGCATTCTGATACACCGGTTCCATATGCAGAATAAGGGACTGACATTTAGGGAAGATCCCTCCGGTGGGGTCCCGGCATGGATGGATAGATGCTCTCAGGCTTTCAGGTCAGGAGAGGATGTCGTTGGAGCAGAGGCCAGCGGAGAAACCAAGAGTAAAGGGTTACAGGGATCCATGAGGGCCAGGATATGGGCCAGGACGAAAGCAGAAGAGATCTGTCCATTTGGTGGAATAATTCGTTAACTTCACTCAAGTCAGATGGGGAGTGCATACAGTTTCTTGGCAAACTGAGTCTAGGAAAGGAATCATGAACCATCTCATAAGTGTCCATATCTTCCGTTTCAAAACCGCCACTGAGTGTTGACCATGCTCTCCTCTGCTGCATCTCTAAGAACTTAGATCCCCTTCAGAATGAATTTCTCATCAGCAGCCTTGGCACGCCCCATGGCAGGGTGATGCTGGTGTGGCCTGTGGCCTGCTGCCCTTCCCCCAGCTCTGGCTAGGAGCCAGAATGTCTCTCCTTGCCGGTATCCTCCTGGTCATAAAGACCTAGCGTGAGAACAAAAGAAGCAACTTTGATTAATATAAACATCAGCTGCTTTGAAGAGGGCATAGTTTTTGTTTTTGTTTTGTTTTGTTTTTCTGGCCTGTGGATTACAGATTGAGTAGAGTCACTATTGTCTTAAATAGATGGTAGGAGGACTTTTCATTCTGCACACTACCAATACAATACTTGAACATCCTCCTCAAGATAGCTATGTTTATTTTTAATTATGCATTTCCTTATGGTAAGTGCACATTTTAGTGATAAAAAAATAAATATGCTTTATCGTTGTTCAAATCTTGTTTTTTTAGGCACCCTGTGATACGATGATTGGAAGATCAGGATATACGCTCCATTTACTCACATACATAGCTGGAAAAGATACACCCAGGTATGAGCAGTTCCAGGTGGGGGACACGCGTCTCAGGCTGCCTCTGCTACATCCTGACATGCTATTATCCATCCCTTCTGATAATTCTATTAAAGGTTTAGTTGAAATGTGGCTAGTAATTTTCCATCTTCTCTAATGTCAATCAGGTGTGCTTTATAGCTAATCAGAAATTGTTACATCTTAACATTTTTGACAAATGGGTTTGAAAACCACTGAGACTTTTTTTTTTTTTGGAGGATTTTTAAACACGCCAGAAAAAAGTTTCCAAGTTTCCTAAATGTGGAAGTTACAAGTTTTTAAGGGAAAATACATCGCTTCTGGCGCTGAAATAATAAAACAATAGAAACATTTCTAGATGTCTGCTTCCACAGTGTTCTCTCTCTAGCCGGAGTTTCTTTTGAAAAGTAGATGGTTTTGTATTCATTGCTGTAATGTCACCTTTACACCGAAGGAACATTTATATTTACGTCTCATAAAAGTTTATATTAGAAAGAGAAGCTCAAGAAGTTTCTTACTGATGGCTGCCTCTTTCATTGTTAGAAATATATTGAATGTTTAATGTAGAAGCATTTTAAACCACTTGCATATTGGGAGGAGTGTTAGTTTTGTGAGAATTAAACGGTATAATCTACTCCACTATGGCGCACATCGAATGTAGCACATCAGTGTTCACAGACCTCAGGTTGGTAAGTGACTTCATTCCTCACCTGCCATTGGTGGCCTGGGAGGACTAGACATAGGGACAGAGTGAGGAAGCTGGTGGCAATCCTTACGTCACATTTAGTATGTCCCTTTTATTTTATCTTCTTATATATGATAATACATAAAAAGAGAAGTGAAAATATTTTTTTCCATACCTCAAGGGATCATTTTTAAATTTTTATTATTTATTTATTTGACAGAGATCACAAGTAGGCAGAGAGGCAGGCAGAGAGAGAGGGAAGCAGGCTCCCCACTGAGCAGAGAGCCTGATGCGGGGCTCAATCCCAGGACCCTGAGATCATGACCTGAGCCGAAGGCAGAGGCTTAACCCAATGAGCCACCCAGGAGCCCCATTTTTTAAAAATATAAGCTATTTTTTAAAGCAGTTTTAGGCTCACCAGATCATCTTTGCATCCCACTTTGACAATCATGATCTTAAAATGAATGGCCGGGGGGTACCAAGGGTAAAATAATGACTTCTTAGAGCTGTACAATCTGAGTCTCTCTAAACCTCACAGGAAAGACCATTAACAGTGACATTTTCAATTTCACTGTCATTTTGAACTTACCTACACAGTGCAAGACATCCAATTTTCCTAAAGCCCCATGAACTAATTCCTGGGTTCTCCCAGGGGTGTCTTCAGAGCATTTATAAGCCATCGTGGCAAGTTTCCTCTGTGTCCCCTTTCTTCCTGAGACAGTCACTCAGGAGGTTGTTTTGTTTGTGTCCCTGGGGCTATGGTCCTTGGTGAAGTTGTTGATTCTTGGTCTGAGTCCTACTCCTTCAAGATGCCAACATTTGAAATGTAGTTTTGAAAAGACAAAAAAACAAGTAACATAAGACAATTATTTGGTTGAGATAATAACATGATCCAAATGAAATAGCCCCAGTTGATATTTATGTCTCTTAAGAAATTTTTTCTACTTTTATCATTTTTAATTTGGAAATTATTTCAGCCAAATGTCCCTGGCCTCTCCTATTTGTAATGTCAAGGATTTGGAAGCAACCTTTAAATTGCTCCTACATTTCCACAATGATGAACTCCACAGAGTAAACTATTTCATTGGCAGAAAATGTATTAGAAGGAGAAAACCTGGGGGGGGGGAGGAAAGAAATATATCTACTACTAATAAATTATTTAAAAAGCAAAAATAATTCACATTTGCAGAAATAGTTATAAAATTGGTGGGTGATGCACCCAAACTATCACCACAGAAAAAAATACAGCATTTGAGAAATAGACATTTCATTTCAAGAAATCATCTATTCAAATCAAATTTTCATCCTGACACAAGTTGTTCATTTTCATCACTGCCATCTTGTTTTGGATTAAATTGCTTGTGACCGTATTATTTTTAGCCAAATTGCCTGGAGGAAATATCCTCCCCGGTTCTGAGTCACTTTCTGTCACTCAAATTTTGAAGGTGCAGTCTGTGGGCCCTGGTCATTTTCAGAGCATCTTTTGGAAGGCGGGTCTCACCTCAGAAGACCAGGAGATGTCGACCAGTTGGTGCAGCCGATTGGGTGTGGTCACCTTTTCCTTTGGGTAGCTCTTCCCAACTGTCCTCCCACCTCCCTCAAAGCAACTCGGAGGACCTGGCAGTTGCATACATCTGGAAGACTCTAGGTTGAATAGCATTTTATCATAAAAAAAAGTACAGTGCATATTATAAAACAGCATTTTATAATTTTACAAAAACACCGTTACATCCATTATCAGTTGTTTAATTCTGCTGACACATCTGTGCGGTGTTAGTTGGGCCACTTTTCAGATGAGAAAAATTGGTTTTACAGCTGAAAGGAAAATTCAGTGTAATTTAAAAGTCCAGTCCCCTCATTTTCCATGGTACATGGAATGACCCAGACCATTTCATACGTCATGTTGTAAGCAGAGTCATTCCACCCACTAACTCCGACCCAACAGACTCTTTCAGAGAAGCACCTTATATACATAGATATAAAGAGGTATTTTTAAAATATGAATTTATTGATATGAATTGAAATATATTGCTAGTTGAGTTGATAAAAACAAAGATCCTGCTGAGTGCAAAAATGTGACATTCCAGGGGTGTCTGGGTGGCTCAGTGGGTTAAATCTCTGCCTTCGGCTCAGGTCATGATCTCGGGGTCCTGGGATTGAGTTCCTTATTGGGCTCTCTGCTTGGCAGGGAGCCTGCCTCCTCCTCTCTCTCTCTCTGCCTGCCTCTCTGCCTAATTGTGATCTCTCTCTCTCTGCCAAGTAATTAAATACAATCTTTTAAAAATATCTTAAAAATGTGAAATTCAAAGTTGGTGGTGACAACAGGGCTCTTGCCTTCAGCGTCAAGTCATTTCTCAGTTTTGTTTTGGTTTTGCAGTGTTTGGAATGTACTGGTCCACCAGGTGTGGTACGCTGATATCCACGATGGTCTGCAAAGATCCTTACTTACCCACGTCCATGTCTTTGTGCAACTTCCGCCTCTAAATATCGGGCCAGACCTAGTGACTTGCTTCCGAAGAGCAAGTCAATACAGCAAGGCAATAAGATGTCACTTCTAAGATAAGATTTTGAAAAGTCTGTGACTTCTGTCTCTCTGGGATACATTTTCTCTGGCTCTTTTCACTTGCACTCGTGATGCCAGCTGCCATGTTGAGAGCTGACCCAGTGGAGAGGCCCATGTGCTAGGAGACTGAGAGAGGTCACCGGTCCCTTGAGGAACTGAGTTGTACCACCAAGTGAATGAGCTTGGAAGCAGATCCTTTCCTTGTGGACTTTTTCAGAGACTGTAGCCCCGGCTGACACCTTGATTGAAGCCTGGGGGTGATATAGAGAACCAGCAAAACTATGCGCAGATGGGTTGGCCTGTAGAAACACTGAGATAACAAATATTATTGTAGCCACTAAATTTGGGGATAACTTATTATGCAATAATTGGTAACTAATACACCAGGCAAGCAGCTGCAAAAGGTAATGCTGTTTTTGTTAGGTTTGGTTCGGTTTGGTTTTCGGTTTTTTTGTTTTTTTGTTTTTTTTTAACAAATCCACTTACTGTCCATGATTCCTTTGAATTTGGCAGAGAAGGCAGGCAGGGGAAGCATTAGTACATTTTCCCCATAAAATCAATAAACTCAATAGCAGAAAGTGATGAATATAACATCTCCAATGTTGTAGCTTGTGTAATAAAACACATTTGAGTGTACTTCTTGGGTTTGTTACAGTGTAAACTATAAATACAGACTTTCAAAAAGTGAATTTTACGTGAAATGTTTGTGGAAATCATGGAAGATGACACATGTCCTGGAAAGAGCCCAGGTCTTAAAATTAGGATGACTTGTGGAGCCTTGGTTTCCTCATTGTAAAATTGGAAGAATAATTCGTACCTCATTGGTTCTAAATGGTCTGGGCGCTCAGTTCAATGCCTGGTCAGTTGATGTTCTTTAGCTTTCCTCATGACTGATGATAAAGATAAGGCCCATAGACATGAAGTGACTCTATGTCTCCAGCAAGGATGGGCTCTAGGATTTAGCTCTATCTAATACACCCCAGCTTCCTGAGTTATTGAGTGGCAGACTTTGAACTCTGAATCCAGATCTCTGGCTTCCTCCAGATCACACAAGGAGCCCCAACCCACCAATTTCATGTGTCTGACTCCCAAGAAGAATTCTCCTGGGGACGTGTGTTAAAACCACTAACTTTGGTGGAGTTTTTAACACACTAGGAACAAAGGCTTACAGAGATAGATGGAAGAAGAATGGCGTTTCCTTGAGATAAACCCACATTTAAAATACCATCTTCCCAAACAGTCTTTCCTCCACCCTCTATCTTTGATTTTGACATTGATAGAGAGCTTTCAAGAGAGCAGCATAGCTCAATTAGACGAAGCTACTAATTTGAAGGAACAATACATAATGAATGGCACTTACATGTGGTGATTTTAACAGCAAATGTCTTCTACCATTTTTTCCCCTGAAACATTTTATCTTGTCTTTTCCTCCTGTTATGTATTGTTAAGGACTACTGTAAGTGGGTGTGAGAGAGAAAGAGAGTGAAAGAAGAAAGTGAGTGGAAGGACTGCCTTGGGAGAGCAAGGGGTGTAGGAAAAGATGAGTCTGTTGTCAGATGTATATGGGACACGTAAGAGCACCCCGACTGCTTACGAGGGAATTGGGTTCTTCCTCTGTATCCTCAGGTCTGGGTGTCCCAATCCAGAGGAGGAACAGACCAGAAAAAAACCAAAAACAAAAACACCATCCTGCAAACCTCCTGGTGTGCTTTGAATGAACACAGGACACTGCTCTGCTTCTTCTGCTCCCTTGTTGCTCATCTTATGAAGACACGTGCTAATAACAAGGCCACCATGTCAATCCTGTGACCTCTCTTCAGCACACAGCTAAAATCCTCTTGGGTATTAGAAGGAAAATATTCATGCTTACAGATAACTTACTGCACATTCTGGTATAACAAAAGCATCAGGGTCAATATGTTCCAAATAAAAGCCATCGATGAGTAAATAAGTGAATGATAAAATGAAAACCACACCACCATACATAATTCTCACTTCCTCTTTCTCCCTTTATTTCACCCTGAATCTCGTACTGCTGATGGGTTATACTTGACAGCACTTCAAATCAAAGAAATTTGACTGAGAGAAAAAAAAAAAGGATTTGCCCAAACTTTAAAGATCTCTGGACTCTCTGGAGTGTGCATCATGTAGTGGAAAAACCGCTGCCATGGAGTGGAAAGACCTGGTTTCCAGTCTGGGCTCTGGCAGTAATTAACCAGCATGGTTATAAATAGCAGTGTGATTTTTGCAAGGCGCTCTTCTTCCTACTGTGTCCAAGGCAAACCCTAAAAGTTCTCCCCAACTCCATAACTAATATCTTGTCTGAGTCATGTCCACCTCTCACCTGTGCCACCAAAACAGCCCAGCCAGGTGGCCTGCTTTACCCTTACCGGCTCCCACCCATTTCTTCTGACAAGGCTGTCAATGTTCTTACAGAAGAAAATCAAAGCATGTCACTTTCTACTTGACACTCCCGTGATGTCTCACTGCCCAACTTCCACACTTCATCTCACGCTGTCCCCTGTCTGTCCACTACACGCCTGACAGTCTGGTCTTTTGTCAGTTCTTAGGCCAACCTCTTTCTTACCTCAGGACATTTCCCTTTCTTCTTACCTCTGCCTAGAATGTCCTTCAGTTGTTCTCCCAAATCACTCCAAAGTTGGTATGTAAGCATTATTTACCAAAGTAAATCAACAGATGAATCTAAATCCTAACTTGTTCCTTGTCCTACTTCAACTTCCATGTCACATCCTAAGAGAAGCTTTTCCCCATCAATCCCCTCATTGTTGTGCCATATCCATCTTTAGTTGGCTTTTAGTACTTACCACAACTGTGAATCTTTCTTCTGTTGTTGTTTACTTGCTTATACTATGTCTCTTCCATGAGAATTTAAACTCCGTGAGGGCAGGGACAGTTTCTGTCCTCTTCCGCATTATATTCTCAGTGCTCAGCATGGCACGCCTCACTCCTGTTGTAACAAATATTTGTGGAAGCAAATCAATGGATGAATGAACCCCAATTCTATCATGTTGATCCCTTATCTAAAATCTTTCAAAGATTGTCATAGCCAATATATGGAAAAATACTAGATTCTTTGCATGTCCTCCGGATGTGGCTTTTCCTCTCTTTTCTAGCGTTAAAACAATTTCTTGCATTTCAAATTGAGCCATACCTTTTTGGTCTTCTATTTGTTGTGCACAAAGTGCGCAAAATGGCAGCCACCACCTCCTCTCTACACAATCCTCTTGGCTAACTTCTAATTGTTCTTCAAAACTCAGCTCAAGTGTCCCTCACTCCGAGAAGCCCTTTTTGGTCACTTTCTTCTCTCTGTATCTCCTCGCCTGCACCTGTTGGTGACCCACTCTTCTCTCTAGCATAGCACATACCGCACTCAGAGAATTTCCCCCAACTGCAGGGTCTGGTTCTTGAGAGCCAGGACTTACTTCTTATTCCTCATGTCTCTTTTTTGCCTAGTACATTGTAGATACTGATAGTAAAAATATGTGAATAAATATTAGTGAATGGCTGACTCACTCTTCCTGAATGGCATAGGACTATAAAAGATGTCATTACTAAGGTCACATTCTATTGAATGCATCAGAGGCAATAACTCAGGTGCCATTTAGTACTAAATTCAAACATTCTATTAGCCTATTGTTATGGCTTAATTTAATATTTTAAGCCACCAAACTTTTGACTCTGCAAACCTGTGTCACTTAAGGTCACCCTCTCCAAAAATATTGCATATATCCCGAGTAGCTTGAAGCAGTCCTGATTTTGTCCTTGCAAAAGTAAGGTAAACCCCAACTTGCTTTTAGAGTTTGTTATCTGATTTTGATGGTAGAATTGGCCACATGGAAGACATAAGTGAATGAGACGGTCAAGCTATAGTCAGACAAACAGACAAGCTGAGGGTCCTGAATGCCTATTCAGGTATGGTTACTGACCCACATGTATCAGAATTGTCTGGATATCAGAATACTGGGGGACCGGATATGCCTCTTGAGTGGAGACAGTGGAGCAAGAGTCTACTGCAAGCCCAGCCAAAGTGAACTTGTCTAGAGTCTCTTTCTGCCTCTTTGTAGAAGTCCTGATGTTCCCTTCCTTTCTCCTACCTTATAAAGTGAGGGAAGAATCAGGTTGATTTGAGGTGGACCCATGTTTACTCTAGAAAAATATTAAAAATAATAAAAACAACACCTTATATTTATCTACGTGTCTAATGTTTTATAATTGTAGGATGTTGTCATTCGTGGAAAACAACCATAAGCATGATGGAAAATTTGAAACTCTGTATTTGGAAATGAAAAATAAGTCTTTTAAAGCAATGTTTCTCAAAATTCTTCCCCAAAACACCCGAGATTTTTTTTTGTTGTTGTTTAAAATATAGATTTCCAGACCCCTGAAAGACATAAAACATGGAACCCCTCTGAGTGCAGCCTGAGAATTTGCATTTTTAAAATAAGCTTCCTGGGTGAGTCTACGGCACACTCAAGCTTGAGAAATCACATTGAAAGCAAGTGACTTTTTTGCTAAGGGATAGCAAGGCAATGGAGGTAATATCAGGACAAGTGTCTCTGGGAACATGTAACCAGAGGATCTGGGCAGGATTGAAAAGCCAGGTTATTTTAGAGGAAAAGAATAAAAGAAACTCAAGATCCTGAATTGAAAGGGCTAAAGTTTATATGGTAGAAATAAGGCACTGACTACAAAGGGTGGCCTATTTTCCCAGTGTAGGGCTAGGGCGTGTGGGCACAATTACCATCATCAAAGAGTTGTTCCATGCGTCACTAAATCAAAAGTGGTTCTGAGGCCACAATCACCTATTATTAGAAATGTAATAGTCATATCTTATTTTAAAACCTGTTTTTTAATCTATTGCCACCTGTAAAACTAGACTAAACAGATCAAATGTTAAGTCTATCTAAAAATACTCCGAGCAGAAACATAATTAGGGTTCTAATTAGGATTATCATTTAGTAGGCTATGGAGACAAGCCTGAAGAGATAAACCCCTGTATCAGCGGCATTAAGTTCTAAGGATTTATTAGATTTATGCGCCTAAGCTATGTGTTTGGGGGCCATATAAAAATTATGTTGAACAAGTTTTTAAACCCAAGTAATGATGGTAATTTGTTTTCACTCAAAGAAAATCCTAAGTGTAGTGATTTGAACAGACTAAACAATGTGTTGCTTGGAAGTTTGTAGCTCATGAGAAAACTGCCATGATCTTACGTTCTCTTGGTTTTCTGATACTGCTTCAGGAGAGAATTCAGATCATTTCTGATTTGCTTTCTCAAAGGTATTGGCTTTGTGTCCGATGCTATAGAACAGTGTGAAACCTCTTGATCTGATTACACATCATGAAAGCCATGCTCTGTGCAGAAGACACAAAGTAAATATTTTCAGACTCAGTGGACAGTTCATTGTTTTTTTGTACTAACAAGGAAACTCAGTAGTTTTCTGAAAAAATATCTATGTTCTTTGATATTAAATGACCATATTAAAGGGATTACTGGAAGAAAACATGAACCTGAAGTTAACTGTCTGAGATTGCCAAAATAATGGGGTCTTATGTAGAAACCCACCTCAAAATGAGAAGAAAAATATCTGGGCCTTCTTATCTGGTTTCCCTACTCAAATATTTCTTGCTAAAAACTACTTCTTAGGCAGATAAAAAACACTAGCTAAAGGAAATTATCATCTTTTCTTTCTCTTTCAATTACTTGTCCGAGTCAGTTTCCTTAGACTGGAGAAAGTTATTAGGACTTTGCAGTTGAAAGATGGAGGCCATCAAAGGGAGTCTTACCACAAGTTGTCTGCAGATCCAACTGGTGCTGTCGTTGGTCATGTGGACTCTGCACTTTGGTGCCAGGAATGTGTTCTCTCTGGAACTGGTGAGTCTACCAAGTTTGCTATCCCAAAAATGTGTCTCAGAGATCTCACACCTGCTCCACCCATAAACCAGTCCTTTTCTAATAAACTCAGAAATGTCACTACAGTTCTTTAAGCAGAAACTTGAGAGGCATCCTGACCCCTTTTCCCTAACAACTTCAGTGTCTGCCAACAGGGGAATGGATAAAGAAGATGCAATATATATATAAAGAAATATTACTCTGCCATGAGAAAGACAGAAATCCTGCCATTTCTGACAACTAGAGGACTTCATGGTAAGTAGGTGAGTCAGACAGAGAAAGACAAATACTGTATGGTACTGAATGATATTCCTTATCTTTGGAATCTAAAAAAGTCAAATTCATAGAAACAAAGAACAAAATGGTGGTTGCCGGGGACACTGGGGAGATGGTGGTCAAAAGGTACAAAGCTGCAACTAGAAGATAGATAAGTACTGAAGATCTAATGCACAGCATTGAGATTATAATTAACAATACCATATTATATGCTTCAAAGTTGCTAAGAGACCAGACCACAAAATGAAATGAGGTGTTAGCTAACTTTATGGAGATAATCATATTGCTATATATAAGTGCATCAAATTAACACACTGTAAACCTTCAATTTACCTAATGTCTTATGTCAATTATATCTCAGAAAAAAAAATTCCACACAAAAAGAATAAGGAAATTGAAGGATCGATGTTGAGGAGCTGTTGCTTGGGAGTGAATTCTGCACCAACCCCCTGGGTCACTGGGTTCCCTTTGCTTGGCTAATCCTGATTTCCCACTTATTTAAGCTCTCAGTTTTCCCCCTACACTTCTATCCTTCAAATGGGTACAGGTCTTGATAGAAAATTATTTTTCTGAGCCTTTGAGAATATGGGACTTAACTGGGCAGCAGAGGGTATCAAGCTGAAATGTAAGAGGCATTCAGTGATCCGGTTGAGTTGAGCGTGCAAGGACAGACGTCTGAACCCACATAACTTTTCTGAGAACAAGGATACTGCTTGACTGTTGGGCTAAGAGGAAACAATAAGAATGTGCTGTTTGTCATCTGAGCACTTGCATTAAGTATCCTGACATGGGTACTGTTTTTCCAATTTAAGCGTTCAGTTATCTTTCTTTACTCTCGTCTGTCTCTCTGTTTCTTTTCTTTCCAGAATTAGTTACGCTGGGTGGCTGGTGACATGTCAATGACCACAATGGATATGATCCCCTTGTCATGAAATTTACAATACCACAAAAGGCAGACTTCAAACAAATTATTCACAAAGTAGTTTAATTACAATTACAATAAGTTACATAAAAGTTTACAATAAGAGTGGATGACAGGGTTACTTGCATTGGTTTGAAGGAACAGGGAACGTTACCTCGGAAAGTGACATTTCAAGAAGATCTGAGGGATAAGAATTGTTTCCCTTAACATCTTGTATACAATGTTATAAATGTTTTATAAAATGCAGCTCCTAAATGCTTGATGAAAAGCCTATAATCTTCTATGCCCTCATCACTTTTCACAACCTGTAGTCTTCAACTTGAAATGGTTCATTTAGAGGTAAAGTGGGAAAATCACTTTCATTGGTCTGAAAATAAGGTTTTATATTTGTTTCAGACTCTTGGCACCTAGAAAATAGCTTTTAGAAATATTTACAGTAACACACACACACACACACACACACACACACGGACATCCTAAAGTTACACAATATCCTCATACTTTGAGCTTATATATGATCTCCAGTCTCCATGATACCTATTAGGTTGCCCCTACATCTCGGGAAGGGTTCTGAATCTTATAATTATAGCCAACAGAAAGCCCTCCAACCATACTTGCTCTTTGACCCTCTCTAAGTACCAACTAGTATTAGCTCTTAGAAAATGAATATCTAGGATTGCCTCTGTGGGAAGAGGGAGAGAGTGGACACTGAAAAGGGAAATGTAAAGAACTTCAATGTTTTTTGTAATGTTTTATTTCATAAAAACATTTGAAGACAGTATTATAAAATGTTGGTCTATTTTAAGTTCAGAGTGAAGGCTTCCTGGGTCATGAGTGTTTCTTCATTATATTCTTAAAAATTAGGACATCTGATTTGAAGTCCTACAATTAGTTCATTTGTTAATTAATTAATATACAACAGAGAGTCAGTAAGCACCTATGACATACCTAGATTTGTACTAAGAAATGTAATGTGAAAAAAAAAAGTACTCTACCCAGTGACTTACTATGGTGTGAACTTCCTGATTTAAGTTTCCCCAAAATAAGAGATGATTTTTAATTGACATTGGTTAACAGATCCATTTATGAAGTGTTTAACAAATGGCCTACCCATTTACATCCTGATAAAGAGAAAATGCCTCTCCTGCTTGTCTTTTCTTCATTCTTCCAGCCCATTGCAATGGTAACTCATTTGTTATAAATTAGCAAGTCTTCATAAAGTTTTTGAGTGGAAACACTCAATAAAATGAGTATTAATTATTCTGTTAAATGAAAAACTCAGGAAATCTTAAGGCCCAAACCTAAGAATGGGTATCGTGTGTGCCAGAAGATACTGGGTAAGCTAGCTTGTCATTCGTTCAGTTTCCAAATCGGGTCAACAGTACCAACAAATTTAGGGATGAATTGTGATAACTTTTCTCTTAACATTTTATTTATTTATTCTAGAGAGAGAGAACACCTGAGAGAGCGCATAAATGGGGCTGGGAGTCAAAAGGAGAAACAGGCTTCCCACTGAGCAGGGAGCCAGACACAGGTTTCCATTCCAGGACCCTGGGATCATAACCTGAGCTGAAGGCAGATGCTTAACTGACTGAGCCACCCAGATGCCCCAAGAACTCTTTGTTTTAACTCTTGTTTTAGCTTATGCTAGATTCTTAAATAGGGGCTATACTTCTTAAAGCAAATATTTCAAAACTGATGCTGCTGTTGTTAACTGGCCAAAACAGTGAGTCTGAAATCAGAACTGCAAATTTGAGTCCATAAGGACTTGATCATGTTCATAGTACCTCTGAATGGTCAAGAACTTACCTGAACAAAGATGATTACCTGCTAACCTTTCAATAACTAACCACTGACATGAGATTAGAGGAATCTTGTTCAGACAGCCAGTGGGCAAATCCAGTCTTCATGTGATTAAATAGGTCCTTACTAGTGTTTCTACTTTACAGTTTGAAGCAGTCCCCCAAAGCTTCTTCAGCTTATTCTTGACAGAAGGGTACTCAGCTAGGAAAGGGCTCTCTTTTGAAACCACGTAATTCCTTCTCTATTCAGGCTCATATATTTGGAGTTTTCATGTCAAGACAAAGGAAGCAATAACCAACAAGCATCAGTGACTGAAAACAGGGAGTCTCTTGAGCTGTATGCCATTGTTTTGAATTTATTAACCAGAAGGGTATTTCCCATGTGGTGTCACTATGGTCATTATAGACTAGCCAATGCCCTAATAATTTATTTCCCAGATTTTGATTCTTTTTATCATTTCAAAGTTTGTTTCATTTACAAATATATCAACTGATTTGGTCATAAGTGATGGAAACAAAATGTTCTTTTTAATAATCTATTCTGTAACTTTTTGTAGCCAGGGGAAAAAAAAAAAAAAGAAAACAATGGAGATGAGGGACTCAAATCCCAGATGAATGTAGAGTGCCATTTTACTTTTCTTGCTGTGATTTCTTCCCTTCAAGGAATAAGTGATATGGGCAGTTTCATAGCTTAAACAAGAAGATTAACTGCCTATCCCAAAGCACTGAGTAGCTGATGTGAAAAGGAAATGAACTTCTGGGGAATATCTATCCACTTCTGTTCACTTCAATGATCAACTCCCCTTCAAAGATGGGTTTGTAATTTTAATTGGATACCAACGCAGTTGGAAGCGCTGGGTTATAGGACAACCCAGAGACATAGTTGAGTGCATCTTTATGAAACTCCTTTCTCAGTTTCCACTTTAACCATGATCAGGAGGAGCAACAAGAAATTTATGGCCAGGGTCCTTTCTTAAAGACTTCATCCTCAACCTTAGTAGGGCCTGTATTCCATTCCGGGGTTCTCCCCTCTGAACAGCTCCACTCCCACACGGATAAATGTAATCACCTCAGAGAAGACTGTGCCTGCAAATGACAAGACACAGTGGGGAAATTGGCAAATACATTAAGAAAAAAAAAAAGACACAAAATAGTCTCCACCTACCAGTCAGATGCTCCTCCATCAGAACAGAAAACAATGGAGAGAATGAAGATCATTCAGTTGAACATGATCCATTTTGAGCAATCTCTAATCAATTCAGGGACACCTCCTCTTCACCCCTCCTCTCCCCTCCATCATCTGTCTACATTTGTGTAGCTCTGAGTGCACCATTAAGAATACTTTGACAAGGGTGTCATTTTAATCTGAATGTCTCAAAATGATTGGGGAGAAAAAAGTTTTCTTTTGCCTTCAACTCCAAAATAAAATTGATCTGAGAAGGAGAAAGAAAGTTTCCCTAAGAGATTTAATTCGGTGTTGAGTCCTTTAGGACTTTCCTGATGATGGAGGTAAGTTCAAGGTAAGAAGGAGGGGGTGACATTTGTCACCATCCATTAGGGAAGGATTAGTCAGGCCAGCTTGATAGAAGCTAATGTGTCCTCAGTTTTAAGGACTTTAAGGGAATAGAACTTAGAATCTGTAGTTGGAAGTTTGAATTCAGGCCCGGTGTGTATCATCTATGTCACCTTACACATGTCTTGAACATCTCAGAGTCTCTTTTCTTCTTCATAAGGTAGAGATCATATCTAAGTTAGGTTAATGTGAATATTACATGAGGTAATGTATGTGAAGATGCAATTGTTGACTAATATGGGAGTACAAACTATCTGAAGTGAATTTGGAGTTTCAAGTCCATAACAGCAGGAGCTTACCCCTGGGCTTCTGATCTTAGACAGAAGTAACACACATATATGCCCCAAATATGCATGTGCATATCACAAGCCAGCTTGGTCGTGAACATGAGTCAAAGGAAGGAAGACTTGGCCATAGGGTCTGCACTCAAATCCTTTCTGTGTGCTTTCTTCTCTAAGGCTCCCATCTCTACTTTGCAGCAGTGACCTCCCATGACATTTGCTTGCAGATGACACAGGCTGTCCTCCATCCTGAGTACCTTAGAAACTCCATGCCTGAGCGTTTCTTCCTCCAAGGGCTCTTGCTGTATGCATTTGGTTGCTCTGTCTCTTATATCACATCTCTGGAGGTGCCTCCCCCCTTCGATCTTTCTCTCTTTCCTATTGCAATATATTTGGGTTTTTTGGGTTTTTAAATTTTGGTTACTTGGTTCTGTAGGGCCTCTTACATTCTGGATTTTGCTACCTACATCTGCAGTTTTTTAACTTTTTCCTTTATCTCTTGTTATTTTCTGTAAAGTGGTAGTAGACCCAGAGATTTATTAAATTTGGGTTTGATGTTTTGTTAAGAATACTTTACATTGGAGCACCTGGGTGTCTCAGTTAATTAAGTGTCTGCCTTCAGCTCAGTTCCTGATTCCAAGGTCCTGGGATCAAGCCCCACATTGGGCTCTCTGCTCCGTGGGGAGTCTACTTCTCCCTTTCCTTCTGCCCCTCGCCTACCTTGTAATCTCTCTAGCATGTGCTCCCTCCATCTTAAAAAAAAAAAAAAAAAAAAAAAAAAGATACCTCACAGCTGATGTGTGCTTTCCACTGCATCTTTGCGAGGGGTGTATTTTGTAGCTGTTTCTTTTTCTTCATGATGCTCAGATTGATCAGTGGGTTGGTGCATGGTCAGCCTGATTTATTGTTTATAAAGTTCCTCTAAGGGTTTTAACAGCCCTAGCTATTGCTGCTAGATCCATTATTTCATTAGGGTTTGCAAAATACTAATATTCTAATTCTATCATTTCTTGTTTATTGTCAGCTGGAATTCTTTTCCAAATAAAAACTTGCACTCCTCAAGCATTCGATTACTCTTAGGTACAATAGACAGGAAAGACAATATAAATGTCTAGATCGTCACTTTGTCAGTTTTCAGAAAAATGATTTAGTTCTTTAAAGGTGACTACCTAGCAATGTTGTAGTTTTATTTATTAGTATAATTATAAATGGGTGGATTTTTACTTACTTAGTATGTTTTAACCCATTAGAGTTCATCTCTGTAGAGATTTTTTGGTTTTTAAGTAGGCTCCATGCCCAATGTGGAGTCCAACGTGAGGCTTGAATCCATGACCCTGACTTTAAGATCTGAGCAGAAATCAAGAGTCAATCAACTTAGCCACCCAGGTGTCCCATTTCTCTCCTTTTTAACATTCAAACTATCTCATCTCTGGCTAGTGGAACTGCCTACAAGTTGACTACTAAATTCTTTTCTTATGACCCCAGTAGTAACGTTGCATAACTTCCTTGTTTTCTGGATACAACAAAATGTGCCTGATTCATCTAGAACATTTTCTGCCCTAGATCTGGAATAAGCCATTTCCCCAAGCAACCCTGTCTTACTTTATTATGAAATGACCTTTAGAGACCACAGTCTGGATGTTGGAAGTGGTCAGAATGACTAGGTTGTTCACTGTTTCTTGACATTAATAGAAATAAAAAATACATTTTATTTTCAGAGAAAAGTGAGTTTGTTGAAATATTTCCACATCAGATTTATGATTCTGTGGTGTTAGCATCTTTTAAGTTATATTTCAGTATTATTTCTCTTATGCTGAAAATAATTTCCTAAATGTAGTAGTTCACAATAACCAATAGAATGTTGTTACTCTTAATATAATTCCTGGGAATAGTTTAAAATGTTCCCATAATTCTTCTTGACCCTAAAATATATTCCAACTATAGGTATATTGTGACATCATACTGTTTTAATGTCACTTGGAAATATTCTTCTATATGATTAAGTTAACAACTCAGTACATAGATTCATTTGTTAATTTTGATTTTGTTTTAGGGCTTGACTTTAAAATTTAATTTTGCTTTATAATTTTGCCTACACATACACACAATAGGGTTGTTAGTCATTTTATTTATTTTTAGAAGTTCTTCAAATTTAAGGATATTTATACTTCGTGATATAAGGTCCAAATATTTTCTTTATTTGGAAATAAAGTTGTTTTTACTGAGTTTTGGAACTTTTGAGTTGTTTTTACTTTGTTTTGGTGTTTTTTGTTATGCAAAAGTTCTTTTCAAAGTAATCTAATTTGTCTATTGTTTTCTCTTACTGCCTCTGGATATTGAGTTATAGTTTGTAAAGTCTTTCTCATCTCAGGTTAAGAGGAATGCATTTATGTTTTCTTTTAAAACTTGTATAGATGAGGCTACATTAGGTTCTGATTGATTTGAAATTAATCCTAGCATATGGTGTGAGGTACAGATCTAATTTTATTCTTTTTAAACCAGTTGTTCTAGCACTACCTGATAAGAAGTCTTCCATCTCCCCAAAAACTTTCTATAATAATTTTTTTCTTGCCTTGAATTTATTCCTAAATTTTCTATTTTGTTTTATTCATTTATTCATACATAATACCATGTTGTTTTAGCTGAAATCGCGTTAAACTTATAAATTAACCTGGGTAAATTTTAGCACTTGATGAAGTTGAGTTTTTCTATTCAAAAACCTGTTCTTTCAATGTGTTCAATGCTCCTTGCTTATCTTTCAATAATGTTTTACGTTTTTCATCTCACAGGTCCTGTATTAACCTGCTTGGGTTCTGCTGAGTTTCTCAATTTTTTGGCTTGATGTTTCTTATCCTTTTAGAAAATTCTTGATCACTACCTCTTAAAATGTTACTCCTAACCCATTTTCTCTCCCAGTGACATGAATGAGAGAACTTTTTATAATGCCCCACATGTTTTTATAGCTCTTTTTCATTTTTCACATGGTTCAGTTTCAGTTTAGATATTTCTTATTAACATGTTTTAGAGTTCACTAGTCCTCTCTTCTGCTGTATATAATTTGTTTTTAGACCTATGTAATGAACATATAATTCCATTTATTATAATGTTTTTTGTTTCTTTAAGGTCAAGAATGTTCTTTTTGTAAGATTTTACTTCTATATGAGATTTTCATTTTTAAAATTTATTTTCACCACATTTAACCCTTCTAATTAATAATATTACTCAAAGCTATAAGGTCCTGCTAATTCCAATATCTGGATCACCTATAGACAGTTTCTATTATATTTTTCCTCACATTTTCAACCAGATGGTTCTATCTAGTAATTTTGTTATTTACTGCTGGACATTGCTAATAAAACCATTAGCATGTCTAGATGGTGCTATCTTCCTCCAGAGAGACTTCCTTCTCCTTCTACTTGACGGATAGTGTCTTAATCCAAGTATACACTGAGGTAATTAGAAGCTGAGTTGTAGCTTTAGTAAGACTCTGTTGATCTTTGAGTAATTTTCCTCCTAAAGGACAATCCTATTGCTGCCATATTATTTTCTATTGCTGCAATAACAAATTACCCCAACCTTAGTGGTTTATAACATAACAATTTAATATCTTACAGTTCTGTATGTGAGAAGTCTGGTAGCTTTCACTGGGCTAAGATCAATGTGTGCACAGGGCTGCTTTCCTTTCAAGAACTTCTAAGGGAGAACCCACCTCTTGCCTTTTCTAGCTTCTAGAGGCCACCTGCATTCCTTGGCTCATGGCTCCTTCTTCCATCTTTAAGGCCAGCAGTGTGGCAGCCTCCAATCTCTCTATTTCTCTATTCTGTAGAAATTGACTCCTGCCTCTCTGTTAAAAGGACCTTTGTGATTAGATCAGACCTGCCCAGGTAGTCCAGGATAATGTCCCAATCTTAAAATTTTTAATTAATCTCACTTGCCAAATCCCTTTTGCCACATAAGGTAACACAAACAGAAGTTCAGGGATTAGTGTCTGGACATCTTTGGAGGCTACTCCTCTGCCCACCAAAGTTACCAAGTAAGGTTGCCATGTTTAACATATAAAAACACAGAATTCTTGGTTAAATTTGAATTTCAGATAAACAACAAATAATTTTGCATTTTAAATATGTCCTAATTACTGCATGGATAATACTTATAAAATTGTTTATTGTTTATCTGAGATTCAAATTTAACTGGGCCTCATTCTGCATTTTTCTTTTCTGTCAGTTCTACCTCCAGTGCCAACAGTAAGAGCATGATCTACTCATTGGGATTCCCTTTCTGGCTGATCCTGAATTCTGATCCTTTTCTCCTCAGTATAGCAAGGTTACCAATTACTCAAATATGCTTTTTGGAGTTTTCACTTTGCTTCTCAAACTCCTAGGATGAGGAAATTTCTCTCAGTGGAAATGACCCATGTCCTAGGCTCAGCTCTCTGCCTTTCTCTCACCAGGTTCTTAGCTCATCAAGTCTAGTTTTGAATTTTCATCTCCATGTGACTGCAGTCGTCTCTGTTGGTTTCTCTTTTTTTGTGGTGGCCTCTGCTCAGGGAAAACTCAGCTTCTTTTCCTGCACCTAGAATCAGCAACTTCTTCCTGGGGCCAAGTGACCAATGACTTCCTGGCCATTCTCCACTTCTCTACCCCTTTCAGAGCCTTGAAGCCTGAGTCCTGACTGTTTCAACCACTGGCTGATGCACTTAAATAGGGCTTCCATAGTTTACAGGGATGGAGAGCTGTTTGGCTGCACACTACTCTATCCATCTGGATCTTCTAATGGCACACCTGGTGATTTCCCAGTGTTATCACAAATGTAGAAATGGTTGTTGAGCAACAGCAGCATGGGTGAAAGGAATGGAGATGGTGTGGTGACATCCCATTGAGAAAGTGTGGTTGCCCAGACCTGGTAGTTGGCTGTACCTCAGAGACTTTGGCAGTGCTGTTTGGCCTGGGATAGAGCCAAGCTGGCCCTTCTGAAAGACAAGAGGTTGACGACCATCCTTTCCTGCACATTTGGCTTTCATTTCAGGTAACATCAGTATAACCCAGGTACAGGCTGTCTGAAACTGGTCTTGGAGTTTTGTCCTGGAAAAAATAATTTAAAGAAGCAAAATTATGGGTGCCTGGGTGGCTCAGACGGTTAAGTGTCTGCCTTCAGCTCAGGTCATGATCCCAGGGTCTTGGGATGGAGCCTCACGTTGGGCTCCATGCTCAATGGGGAGATAGCTTCTCCATCTCCCTCTGCTGCTTCCCCTCCTGTGCTCTCTCTCTCTGTGTCAAATAAATAAAACACTTAAAAATATATTTGAAAAGAAGCAAAATTTTAATATAATGATTGTAAAATAATTGCTCTCCTATAGCAACAAATATGCTGTCACCACTTCCCTCATGATAATGGTAATCTTGCTTCTGGCCTTGAGTCAGACATCAATGTGGCCAGTTGTGGGGATGGACATGAGTAGATATCTGGGGTCAAAGGTGGGAGGTCTTCAAGGTGGGACTTCTCTTCTTCTTTCCTCTTCCCTTCCCGGGGCATTTTTTGTGCCACTTGTTTTGCCTCTAGGACATAATTTCCTGCTTTGGGGCACCAGGCCTTCATGAACCAGATTTTAGGAGCTATAAAATTTTCCCTTTCCATCAGCAAAAACTACTCAGGGGATTTGGAACTAATTTAAGCTGAGGAGGGAAGGCAGACAAATTAATGGTTGGGACTTTATCTGACTCTGGGTGTTTCCATTGTGTGGAGCTTAGAAAAACCCTGAGCTCAAGGCCTGATGCACTGACCAACTCCAGTGGCTCATGAGAGAGCATTTTGGGAGGAGAGCAGGGGCTTCTTTTTCCCTGTCCTGAAATTTCAAAATGCTGTTTGTAATGGGATGCTCAAAGCCAAGTCAAATTATGAATCAATAAAATATTTTAACAGGCAGCAAGAGGACCATACGTTTCTCAAGTCAGATGAATACTTTGGGAAAATATTGAGTTGATACCACAGACTAGAGAAACATAAAACGTTCCTTTAAAAATTACTTCATAAATGTTGACTAATGGCATCATGGAACAGAATAAAAACATTGTGTCATACAATTGAAATCTGAATAAAGTATGGACTTCAGTTAGTATAATGTATCAATTGTGGTTCACTCATTGTGACAAATATGGCATACTAAAGTAAGATTTTAATAAGAGACGAAACTGGGTGCTGAGTAGATGGCAACTTTCTGCCCTAGCTTCACAACTTTTCTGTAAAGCGATAATTATTCTGAAACAAAATGTTTATTATTAAAATAATTTCATATACAAAGAAGGTGTTGAAAAGTAAAGGGAGATGGGACAATAAGAGATTATACTCTTAACTGAAGCTATTAAACAGAATAGAAATATTAATATTCCATACCAATTTACAGAAATTATGTCAGTAAATCATGTTCCAGAAATAGCCCGGTGGAAATAGAGCATTTCAAGTGGGAGAGCAATGTCACCCAGAAGCCAGCCGCACCACCAAGTCCTTGCTCACTTACAAATAACCCTGAGAAACTTTCCGTGAATGAAAATGTGTATAATTTCCAGTTTTTAAAGAGCGATGGGCTGAGAGCCAAAAAATATTCTTGGACTCTATTCTTTCAGTATCCTAAAATTAACCTATCAGAATGAACTATTCTACTCAGCTGTTTGAAATGGGATGTCTATCTCTGAAAGTAACCATTTTATTCAAGCTTTTTTGAAATGAGACATCTGATTCTTTTTTTTTCCTACAGCTTTTATGAAAAATTTCAAGCACACTCACAAAAGTAGACAGAACAGTATAATAAACCCCTATTTGTCCATTATCCAGCTTCATCTATCACAAAGACCTTGTTTCAACTATCCCCTCTACCTCCTGGAATAATATAAAAGAATTCTCAGATATCAGAGTCATTTGTTTTTGACTATATATGGGCATTTTAGGCATTTGTCTGTAAATATTTATGGAGCACCTACTTGCAAGGCAACTATTTTAGGAGGCAGAATAGAGAGGAGTCAGATATGGATCTCACTCAGAAGGAGGAGCTTGGTTTAGTTAGAGAAAATACAAAGGGATATACGCCATGATAAAGGCACAGAGTAGTGGGGAGAGCTTCGGTCTAGAGGGCTGAGAGATAACTTGGTAGTAGAGGTTGCCTCAGACTCAGACTATAAATGATGAGCAGACAGACGTATGGCAGATGAGGGGAGAGGAAGAGCACATCCCTAGCCTGTACCCAGCCCTTTCTCCTCCAGATACACACAGAAGGTCAAAGGCATCTCAGAAGAAAGCCATTTCTTAAAAATACGGATCTACCATAATGAGTCAAATATTAGAGACAACTTCAGCCAACTTGGATAAGAGAGAACGAAAGGAAGTTAAGCTTTCTATGAACCTGACAGAATGGGGACTGAGAAATTACATGATTATGAAATTAAGATAATTCTAGTTCTTACACTCCTGAGTTTGACATACACACCTGCTGTAGTCTTTGAAGATGTTAGAGTGAGAATACGGGATTAAGTTTGGGCTTGGAGGTAGCAAAATGTCAAAGAATGAAGACTATGGTGATGGAACAAATCTTAGAACTGAGGAAAGCCACTTCCTGGGGATGTCTCTGTTGAAGTATAAAAGAAGGCTAGGGATGAGAAAGGAAGAAACGATTATCTTAATAACTTGATTTTTCTCGGTGAAGTGGAAGCAAGATCATGTGCCAATCACAAGAGTCAGATTTAACCAGAAACAAAGGAATTAGCCAGCAATGTGACTGCAGTGATGTACTCTATGTTCTGGGGTCTTCCCTGCGATTTTTCAGCTAACTAGCAATTAAGCGAGACCACATGGCTAGACCTGACCCATAATATGTGAGCATATACGACTTCTGTTTCCTCCATGATGAAACACTGTACAGCTGGGGTGCCACCTTCAGCCTTCTCTTGCCCTGCCACAGCACCCCTGGGAGCCACATGGTGATATGGTGGCATTCCAAGATGAACAAAGGTAGACCCTAAATTAGTACATCGAGGACAGCCCATCCAATCGGCGTGGTCATCACATAACTGAGCTACGGACTGTTGTTCTACCATTTTGAGGTTTATTTGCTGGGGCAGTGGAGCTTATCCTCTCTAGATCCCCACTCAGGGTCCAGCTAAAGTTATAGGGAGGCAGACCAAGGAAGCACCTTTGGTTTCGCCAGACACATTTCTCCTGGATCTCTGCAATTCGATGAAACTCTAAGACAGAGCCTGTGTCTCACACACATCTCAGAAGGACCTAACAGCCTTTTACGAAGATTCCCTGACAGTGAAGATAGATGGAAGAAAGTCTCAGAGATTGACCTTTGGGGATTCTCATGCTTCATAAAGAGCAAAGAAGAAATCTTAGACCGTTTCAATGAGAAATATAAGGCGGTGGTCTAAAGAAATAACTGAATTTTCAGGGTCACCATATTCATTGTGTTCAATAACAATGAGACAATTGTGTAGCATGAATTCCCACAGGCAAAACTTCAGTTTAAGTATCAGATCAGGGGCCAGGACACTGACTCAGACACCATGCCGATTTTAAAAGTTATAATTACTGCTCAGGGGTTCCCCCAAATATTTTGATCAACTATACAGTTTCAAAGCAACTGTAGATGTGAGTCCTGGATATGCTACAGTCTCGGGTAACATTTCAAAAATAACAAAATCATTATGGAATCAAGATGATCTTCAGGTATCATAGAACAGTATTTGGAAAAATAAAGCAGCTCCTGCCAACAGCATTGATATTAGGTCAACAGGTTCCCCATCTTAAGTGCTCACAAAACTCAGGGGAGAGGACATGGAGAAAACACAAGTAACAGCCTAAGAAATCACCACCACGAGTAGAATTTCAGAATGCTGTGGTAGACACCGCAGTTTAGTACTTAAAAGAGTGAACTGAAATAAACCCACAATTTTTTGATTTGTACAGCATTTGGTAATAAAAAGTATTTTTCTGTAGATCATGCCACTTCTTTCCTATAACAAATTCCTGGGGTAGGCTAAATTTTTAGTTCTGTTTGCTGTAAAGCAAACCAGAGGCTGCAGATACCATTGACTTTCTATTGTAGGCACACTGGCAGGAATTAGACGTCAGAGTGGGTGTTCCACAAACCCCATCTGCTGCTTGAGCAAAAGTTGAGTAGAAGCACAGAATGGTCAGCAGGACCAGAAGAATCCCCGGGATACCCCCTCTTTTCAGTCTATTGGTGGGATCTTTGCAGTGTGGTGGCCCAAAGCCAGGGAGACAGTGACTACCTAACCGTAGATGATCTAGGGTATGACGGAGTCATACACATGGCTTCTTAGATGCACGTGACGTTATTTGTGTTTTTCAAGGGGAGATCTAAAGATGGAAGAGGAGTTTGCTTATTCCACAGGCTGGACCTGATTGAGTGTAAGCTTTGAATGTTTTTGATCTCCTTACGGAGGCTTCGATTACTTTGTACCTTCTGAGAAGTGGAATCTTAAAACTACCCTTAAGGTTTGCTGTCTCTTTGTTCTAGGAAAAGACCATTAAGTAGGCTCCTCAGTTAGGCAGAGGCAATTTGGGGGCAAAGTCTACAAGGAAGTAAGCAGTATGTGTTGGTCAGCAGATGTGTGCTGCATCTTTTAGCACATTTCTCTTACCAGGATGCAAAATTTCTAAGTTTAGATTAATGGTGCAGTTGAACTAATTGGTTGTTCTACCCAGGCTCTGTTCTATCACTGGTGCTCACAGCCTTGTGGCTTCTTCACTGTTTGCCCGCAGAAGAAACAGAACCATGGTAGAAAGGTAAAGGAAGCATTCTCTTCTTGGCGGCAGAAAGCTTGAAAAGGAGTCAGGAAGAATTTGGGGAAGTTCATTGGGGACTGGATTGTAGTTCTGTCCTAGACAATGTTATTTAACAGTGACTAGCCCAGGCTTTGGTAAGCCTATCTACTGATATGGAGCTCTAGCAGTGCTTTCTTAAAGCCATAGGTCTGATCACACCTGTGGAAAGGGTGGCATATGTCCTAAAGGAAAGAATATTTGTATTGTAACTCATCCTGGACAAGGTGGTCCTAGGAATGAAATGAGGATGCTGACCTTAGATTGGGTCAAGAAATAACTTTTGGCCAGCACTCTGAATTAAAATGCTGGGGGACAAGGGAAAGGGATGTCAACCCTATTGTGTGGGAGTGAGCTAGGCACTAAACAGGGAGGTGGTCCAATGAGGGACCTGAGGCAGGGTATGACTCATATAGTAAATATCTCTGTTATCATCTATATATTATTATTTGCATTAATAATAGTATCTCCATGGCACTCTTTTTCCTTTTGCTCCAAATCTTCAGTATCATCTTGTGAAAAGTTATAGTCTCCCTTCTGTTGTGAGTAAGGAATTTCTGAGGACCAGCCTGTGCCAGGCTTGGCATTGAGTACAAGAGGGAAGGAGGAGTGATGGGGATTCACTGATGTGCCTGGTGGACTGGTGGCCACTGAACGGTGGTCAACAGCAGAGACAGAAGCCTGAAGGCTTGGAGACAAGGTGGAAGCAGAGGAATGAAGCCTCAGAGTCTGTGACCCGAGGATGCTTCAAAACCAATGCGCAGAGAAAATTTGGCCAATCAAGTGAATAGGGATATACTTAGAAATGGGGTAGATTAAAACCATTTCTGTCAAGAAAAATATGGGAAAGACAATGACTCCAATGGTTGGTTATTATTATTCTGCTGAGAAATATGGGGTAAAATCATAGCAAGTTCATTTTTTAAACTACACTTACAGGAGAGATAAATTATAAGAAAACAATCAGGACTTAATATTTTCTAGCATGTGTTCTAGCAATTCTGTGTCTAGAAAAATTACTTGAGACACTACAAAATCTTAAGAAAACGTTTTAAATGCTTTTCTGTCTATGCTTACTAAGATTAGAAAGTAAACTAATATATGCTACAAACGTTTTTCATGACAATTGTTAAAATAGTATGGTAATGTGATTAACAGGAAATATTTGTTGTGAAATGTGCAGGACTTGTTATAATTTCTCCAGATCTAAGACAAAGTGTGTTCAGGCTTTATGAACAAAGAAACTTTATTTTGTGACTACTAATTATGCTTCACACCTGCCAAGCTTTGAGGTAAAATGAGGCATGGGAGAAAATTTGGATTGTACATCTTCCCTTTGTAAGGGAAAAAATTCCTAGTACGGGAAAAATACGCCCAAAGACAGATTCTGCTGATGGAATTAGTAGCCATCTTATATTATCCCCACCAATATCACAAGAGTTGGGTGGCTTTGTACAACTTTTCAAGCCAATTCAAGCTCAATTTGTTCATCCTTAAAGTGGTGTTAATCCTAGTGCTACCTCCCAGTGGTAAGAACTAAGTGAAGAGATTCAGAGCACATGCCACACAGTGAGTGCTCAGTAAATATCTGCTCTTGTTCCAGTACTCTCGTCTGGTCAAAGGCACTTCTACAACTCACAGCAGCTTGCACATATCCTATTTCACTTGCACTGTAGTTATGATCATATAACCTGTGTTGTGGACAGACTTTTCCAGAACACTCAGTTTACCTATGGAAGATACTGCCCTGCCCTAAAAAATTCTGATCACTTGATAATCTTTATCATCATAAATTGTAATTCCCCCCGTAACACTGGAGTTAGATGGATATTTCCAAAGGTAGCAGAGGCTTCTATCTTGAGAGCAATGCTAGGAATTTGCATACCCTGCCCCTAAACTGAGGAACATGCTCACACAGACACGTATCGGCAAGGTATTTTTAAGGGATGGTCTATGTGTTGTCTGAAAGAGTGAAATGAATCCCCATCAGAGCATGGAATGCTTACAGAGAAAGGAGAAGAAGAAGCAGTGTAACTACTTGCAGCTCCCTGCAGAGGCCCCAAAGTCTGACTCTGTGAAGCCCTCCTGGCTTCCCCACCAGCTTTCCCCATGACTTTGGCAGAGCCACACAGGGCGTGGACCCAAGAGCTTGCCCACACGATAGCACGGTTATCCTGGCATGGAAGCTGGTGTTGCGCATTGGCACACTACTTCAAAAGAACTGGAAAGCAAAAGCAGATGTGAGTTTTGACCTATCTTCTGGGAGTTGGGAAAGGCAAGCATGCAGGAGAGGGGAAAACACTTGTTTTATTTCAAGCAAGCACGGTAGTTGTTTTGCTCAATGGATGCTTTTATAAGTGAACCAGATCTCACATGTCATATTCTTTCCTCCCCAGTATATTGATTTGGTTTGGGGTATCTTGAGAAACATATTTGGTTTTGCTCACCTTTATGATTTCTCCTTCCATTTCTCCACCCACCAGATAGAAATCCACTGATGAGAAAAGAGGTCTTTCTATTTGAAGATTAATAAGGGCCTGGTGATGATCCTCTCTAAAGAGGAGCTCTAGGAGCCCCATGATGAAGTATCACTTGTAACGTCTGCTGATCGTCTTCCTCTTCCATCAGTAACATTGAGATATTTTCCAGCAATGAGAAGAATCATCCAGGCCCACTCAGTGGCATTTGCTTGTCAAATCTGAGGGACACTGATGGCTCAGCCTTCTGGAACCTCTGGAACCTCACCAGCTCCCTCTAGGAAGGGGTCTTTGTGACGTGTGAGGGAGAAATGCAGAGGACTATGGCAGAATCATGGCACTCTGCCATCAGGCCCAGAAGCTGGCAGCACACTTGAGGAATAGAAACAACATTCTTCTGATTAGTTATCTATCATCTTAGAAAACTTTGTCAAGGAGTCTGTTGTGTGAGGAAGCAGCTGAAGCCCCAGAACAAGGGGATCCAGTCTTCATTTTGAGACTTTGTGAAATAGTGAATCACAGAAGGAGTCACTTTAGGGGAAGATGAAGAGGAGAACAGAACAAGAAAAAGAAGTGCAAGGGGCATAATTTCAGGTGATTGGTGACATGTCTACTAAAGGATCTGAGAAAGAAGGGGTGCATCCTCCTTCCAGTGTCCTTCAAAGAGCTATTTTTTCCCCTAGCTTTTGGGGCCCTCCTAAGTTTCCCATACAAAGCAACCCAACCCTTCAATATGGGTGCTTCTTGGGGCTTGACTGGGCTCCCTTGTCTATATTCTCCCCAGGTGCCCATAGATACCTGAATGATGAGTATTCCTCCAACTGTGACCCTATGTCACACTCTTATTTTGAGCCTTGGACTATCCACCTAACTGGGTTTTGCTGCCCGAGGTCCCCCAGAGACATTAAACTCCACACGAGCGAGACAACTCAATGTCGTATAGGCTTGTTCTCAAAGCCTGCTTCTTCTTTCTCTATTTCATGCTTTTGATCAGGTGAATGGTCATCACCCAAGCCAGAAACCCGAATGAATATCTCACAAATCCATGTCCCCCTCTCCTTTCTCATTACTATGACTTCAGCTTGGACTCTATACGTTTCTCACTGGGTGGCTCTCTGAAATCCCTATCTCTGGTCTCATCTCCTTTTTGTCAGTTCTTCACAGTGTCATCATGGTACTATTTATACAAGATGTATCACACGTGTAATAGGGGTTTTGCTCTTGTCTTGGGAACTTTATCTGGAGCCCCACTACTAAGAACAATGTGCTATTTTGAAAAGCCATAGAAAGCCATAGAAGCACCAGGCATTTCCTTCCAGGGCTTATGAGCAGTAAGATGAGATGAAGATGTCTGACTCTCACCAGTGCATCCGTTTATATCCACAGAAGACCAGAGCTCATTAGTTCATTAAGGAAGAAGGAGGGTCCCTGAGGCCTAGGGTAAAGGGAAAGAATGCTTTGGTTCTTCTCCTCTCTCCCTCACAAGAATAAGAGAAGGCACTGTCCCTCAAGTGAAGGGATGTGGGATATAATTGTTCATAAAGAATAGAGATGTCTGCAAAGAAGGATACTAGAACCTCATTCCCCACCTAAATGACATTAACTTGGAGCAAGTGACCCAGAGCAGAGCATAATAGAGAGTTCTAGTGACTTGCATCTCCTGGAATTTGCCAACACATGTGAGATAGAGGCAGGTGATAGTTCGAATGCAGGAAAAGAGAAAACAGTGGATGGACCTGAGCTCCCAGCAGGGGTATACAAATTCTCATGGGAAAATGTATGCTATGGAAGGAAGCTGCACTGAAGCTATCTTTAGGGTAACCTGACCTACCAGGGGTAAGGGGGGTATACTTTTATAGGCAGGGGCTGGGGAGGTATCAGAAGAGGTGATCTCTAGAATACATCACCCACATTGGAGAAGTACACAGAACAGAAATTTTACAGTCTTCTGAAGAAGTCTAAAAATGCATCCACCAAAGAAACTTCCCCTTTTCCATTAATCTTTTTTTCCTTCAACTCTTGTCCTAAAGGACCCAGAAAGAGAAATGATAGAGTAGACCATGACTGCAGGCTCCGAGCCCCAGATCAGCTGAGGGTGCTGAAGAAGCTACGGACTGACTTTGAGATTGATGTTTTCATTTATATTTTACTGGACTTTTTAATATCGATAAATGAGTCCATTACCAAAGTGAGATCGTTCTTAGAGCTGAACATGACTGGAAACCTTCAGGATCTTCCAGAGACATTGTCAAAGGTTGAGAAAGAAAGGATCTGGCAGAACACATTGGAAAGCAATTCTGGGAGAAAAACAAAGTCATGTCTCATATTCCAAAGTCAAAAATATCATGTCACTCCTCTGTTTCAAATCCCTCAGTGGCTTCCAAACATAACTCTTGGCACATAATAAGCATAAATGTTTTCTTAAAAAATAAGTGAATGAGCACATCCATATTACAAAAAAGAAGAAGCAGCAGCAAAAAGCAAGCCTACTCCTGATCACACGTTCCTGAACTCCAAAAAAATAAAGACGTAGAGGAGGCAGGCATTTTGTTATTGTTACTAAACACATTTTGAGAATATTAAGTAGGTCATGAATTGACCATCTCTTGTTCTTCCTGGCTCCACCCAGCATGTACCAATATATTGTTGATAACTGTATCTATGTCTGTATCTATAGCTAAATACAGATTCTTATTCACACTGTACCTTATATCATCAAGGAAGAGATGGAGAGAGATTTTTTAGTTTATAACTTTCATTACTTTGAGACCTTATAGCTCTTGTTGTCACATTTAATCAGTAATCAACAAAGATAGAGAAATGAAGCAATTTGACAGCTATCAATATTTATATAGTTTTCAATAGCTATAGAGGTATGCATAGAGATATTCTTCTCACACATGACACCCCTAAAGACCCCAACTCAACTTTGTTGATGGCAATCTCCTGAAACGTAACTGTAGCCCATTTCCATCTCAGTGATCTGCCTTCCAGCTGGGGGCTCTTGGGACCCTCTGTGGTCACCATAGCGAACCCAATGGCAATTTTGCAGGCCAGCACCATTAGCTACTTTCAGAATCCCCAGCGAAGATAGAGGGAAACTTCCTAGAAAATCCTACCTCCCAAGACTTGATACAAAATCTTATTTTGGTAATGGGGGAAAAATAAGCATTAACTTTTTTTCTACCTTTGCATTCCCATCATACCAGCTCTGTAGATAGTATCTTAGGTTGACTCCAAGGAAACTTTTGGAAGTGCAAAAGGAGAAATAATTTTTTAAAAATTAATCTGATATACATTTGAGCCATGAACTTGATCAGGCTCTGGGCTTGTATGTGGAGATAAGAAGGTGAAAGAGATATGACCTCAGTTTCTGATGTATCCATCAGAATAGATACATATATCCATTCTGTAAATGGATAATTGTAACAGAGAACAAAAACTTAGAAACAGACTCAAACACTCAAACATTCCCAGCCCCTCATTTCATCCTTACTCTACTTTTACTTTGCAATGTGCTAAATGCTGCTTGAGCAATGAGTAAAATCCAAAGCTGGGTACAAGAAGAATTTATTGGCAAATGATTTATTAGGAAGGACCTACAGAATGTATCCTGGACTCTTTTGCTTTGAAAAGCAGTGGCTTCATGACATGCAGAGTGAATAACTCTGAGGAATGGCAAAAGAGGATGCTTTTTCTAATAGAAGACTTTCAAAAAGACACTGAGAAATCTGTTGTCATGTAACATTTTGAAAAAAGGCATTATACGTAGAACAGAAACGACACCTCCTGAAAGGAACAATAGCTACAGTGAATAGCTCTCATAATAAAACTGATCTGGAACACTGGTGAAAGCTAAAACCAAAATATGAGTTGGAAAAGCACATGATAAAGCAGTATCATAATCTTAAGTAAGAGATGTTGATACCACCTCCATCTCAGGTAATTGATCAAAACTAGTTTCTTGTTCCTTATGTAAGTTTCACCGAGCATGATGTCACTGCAGTAATGGTTCATATAAAAAATGGAAATACTTAAACAATGAGACAATCTTTGCTGAGTTGGGAATCAGACTCTCACACAGATACGGATATTTTCCCCTGCAAATTAATAACTCCTGAGAGGGGCGAGTGGTGTGCTGTGGTGTTTGTGAAGTCAAGATTGTAGGAATCAAATAACCACCTTTACAGTATCGCTTTTTAAATGCTCTGCTAGCCCCAAATCATGTTTGACCTTGTGGTTTCTTTTAAAATAGTCTGCAAGGATGAAATGTATTAATGAGTTCATTTGCTACTAAATATCATTAGCAAAATCATGAAAAGCCAAAATGCTTCAAATTACAAAATGCACACACATATTTGGTACTAGATTTAAATGAAAGGAGAGCAAATTCCTCAGCAATGCACAGTGAAAATGAGTGCTTGGATTACAAATTCATTGCCAATAACTTTATAAGATTCATTCAAGATTCATTTGGTATTGGGTCTTGTAGATCTTTCCTCATGAACAATCCTTCCAGATATGGCTTTACCAGGTGTGAAGGGACTTGCTAGTGGTAAAAATCAGGAATTTTTATCAAACAGGTGAAGACTCCTTTTGAAGATGTGTACCTTCGTTCAAATAATCTAAATATGAATTTAGGAAAAAGTTGAATTAGATGTTCTGAAATTGATGTCTAAGCCCATTCTAAATTTTATATGCTAGGGTATGTTTACCCCTGGTTTCTGTCACTCAACCATTCTAGTAAAATTTGAACTGAAAGGTAAATCCTCTTTAAATGTTGAGGACTGAAATGAAGGAATCTGTCATCAAAATCTCCCATCACTCCACTTAATAATCCTCTTGATTTGTGGTTGCCAAATCCCGTTGGCAAGAAGAATTTGTAAACAGGGCAGAGGGACAGACTTGGACTAGGCGTATTTAGGCACAGTTGACCGTCTGCCTCCTGCCCTTGTTTGGAGGGGGCTAAGTAGGAAGTGAAATGGCAGCAGATTTCTGGATGAGCCTGGAGCTGGAAAACATGGGACTGGGTCATAGCAAGTTGTACACTGAGAGCAGAACATTTTTTATTAGGTCACCAACATCTCTAAATCTTAGGTAAGATCTTAATGGTCAACAAGTTTGGAGTCTACAATAAATCTAGGAAAACTAATTTTCTCTTCTTCCGTCCTTCCCTTTCCAGATCCATCATCATTTCTGGGTGCCAATGCATTACCCCTGAGTCTCAGTCTCGGTCCTCCCTGCTCGCTCGCTCTCTCACACACACACACATCAGAACACATTCAAGAAACCCAATCTGGACCATCTTGACTAATTGCTTCTAGTCTCCTTTCTGCAACAATCTTTTTTTTTAGAAACATTTGATCCACTTTATGTGTATAGGCCTATTAATAAGTATCCACCATCTTCTCCTGCCATGAATCAAGGAAGCCAACTTCCTTGATTGAGGAAGGGTTGGCACGGAGAAGAGCAAGAACTGTGTTGAGATGTGGTTGATCCAGCAGGAAAGCTCTTCACCAGGTTGGGAGGGAGGCTGAGCTGTCTGCTTCTAAGAGGTGACTGGCTAAGCTGGGGCAATGGGCTACATTGATAGCCCATTTAGATGCATCTAGATATCTTGTACTCCTAAACTCCCCATAAAGGCAGGGCCATAGAGACAAAGGAATAGAAACCTGCAAACAGTGACCAAAATGACTGAATCATAAGAATGAATGTCAACGGGAGCCTGTTTTCTGCTCCCCTAAAGCCAACCAGCGAAGGTTGCCCTTTGGGTACATCAACAGAAAGGCTGATCTCAAAAAGCACACTCCCTTTTTGTAAGGCCTCCTTTTTTGGCCTTTCAGACTCTGGCACCCAACAGTCTTGAAACAAAGACATTTTATTTTTTCAAGAGCTGGCTAGCAATTTTAAAGATCGGGAATTCATCTTGAGTTTTGCAAGTACAAGGGGTTGGGAGAAGGGTGGGGTTCAAGTGTGTGGGCATTTCTGCTTTTATCCCCTGATTTCTTGGAAGACACCCTGTAGTCAATGGTTCCAAGGCCTTCTACAACATACAAGTGTGGCTGTTGCAATGAATAGGCTGTCCCAGTGTTGGTGTCTGAGCAACCCTCTGTTTAGTTCAGTACAAACCAAAGCACATGGCACCATCAGTGCCTTCAGGAGGGTCATGAGAACTTGAACTCCGCTCAGGAGAGAGCAGCAGAAATTGGGTTGGGGGCTTCAGGGAGCGGGTTTTCTTAGCTGGTTCATAAAACCAAGGGTTCTCATCAGATTGTCATAAAGATCAGGACTTTAAACTTTCTCATGTGGGAGTATTGTTCAAAGCTCAACAGTTTTTGAATTGTGCCTTCATAATTTTTGACATCCTGGTGAATCATTTGCAATGATATTTACTTAATATCTTAACTTTCACCTCACTATCGTTTACTCGGTAATTAAAAAAATGCTTACTTTTACAACATGAAATTCTTTATTTCAGAAGGAAACTTTAAATTACTGCCCTTGTTTTCTTATATCTCTTAATCAATTTTCCATTATACTTTAAAAGGACATGTCTGTTAAAATGAACATGTCCCTGCATTGCCTAAAATCTCTTCACACCACCAGGGCCACCTGTCCTGCTAACACTGTCACCAGGCATGCTTGCCAAAGATCACATGTCCTTGGTCCCCTGCTGCAGAGGCCTGTGATCTCCAATTGGAGAAGAGGCTTCAAATATGAGTGCCCCCAGAGGATGGCTTTGACTTAAAGCTCTTGAAATGTGTTTAAGAATAGTATCAGCACCTTCCCTGAGAGAAGGTTTTGAAAAAGTGAAATAACCACCAGGAAGGGCTTGGACACCAGTAGGAAGGAAAGGTCCCGTAAAACTGGAGGTGAGGAACAACTCAGGTGAACAACACCTGTTCAGTGGCTTTGCCTCTAGCCAGAGTGCTCACAGCAAGAATCTTTCATTTTGTGGCAGGTCAGTCAGTACTCACAGACTGTCCAAAATTAAAAGAATGAAATAGGGTACCTGGGTAGCTCAGTGGGTTAAGAGTTTGCCTTCAGCCAGGGTCATGATCTCAGGGCTCCTAGGATGGAGCCCCATATTGGGCTCCCTGCTCTGCAGGAAGCCTTCCTCTCCCACTTCCTCTGCCTCCTTCTCATGTTCTCTCTCTCTCTCAAATAAATAAAACCTTTAAAAAAAAATAAAAGGGTGAAATAGTTAATGCTGCTGCGGTGGCTTTGCCATGTGACAATATGAGGAGGCTGACATACATTTTCCCAAATCCCCTTTCTTGCAAATTTCTGGTTAAAGTGGGTCATGAGAAAGATTCTTAAGAGATGAGCAAAGAAAGCAACGAGCGGCCATTCTGAAGCTCTCATGCATGGTCATGGGCCTGCTGACTGACCTTATCCGTGTGAGGCAGCCATGGGGTGAGCAGCTGCTAAGACTGTCCGCCCTCTTCCTTGAGCCTCTCTGCCTCCTGTGTCAGCGTGTGCACTTCTGTTTAGCGATGAAGGACTGTCCTCCGCAGAATGTCCTCATCCCCAAGGTCAGAGGCAACAATGGTCAAGTCTGTTCTTGTGGGGGAGGGGTCCCAATTTCTCTTATTCATGATCTCTTGACTCCACCATGTCGCATGCAGAGACCAAACCTTCAAGAGGTGGCTAACCCAAACCCACCACTGGGTAAGCCATTTCCTTCACATATATGTATATGTATATATTAATCACTATATGGTTTTGCTGAAGCTGAGACAGTAAGTTGCCAAGACACTACAGCCTTCTATTGCTGTCACATGGTAGGGTAGGAACGCTAGATTTAGGACAGAGAATGAGTTTTGATATTTGACATTCAACGTGTTTATGGCTTTGACAAACCACGCGAGGAACTCCTTTTCTTCACAAATACAGTGAGGTTCACAGGGCTGTGTGAGTGTGTGTGTGTGAGTGTGTGTGTGTGTGTGTGTGTGTGTGTGTGTGAATAGAGGAATTTAAACTTCCAGATTGTGTGCTGTAGCATTGTTCATTAGCTGCCAAATATCAGACCTCTGGGACTCCAGGAAGAAAAGGTCCATTTCTTGCTCACAACATTGGCCAAGGCAGTTGATGGAAGGGGAAGCGAATACGTAGACTTTGCTCCATGCTGTCACTTAGAGGCCTGGGCTCCTTCTCTTCTGCTGATTCACCTTCTCCTAGGGCCTTGTCCTCCTCTGCATCCAGCTGTTCAAACAAAGAAAGAGTATGAACAAACACATCTGTTCTTAGCTTTCAGGACTGGAAGAAGTAGTCTAGTCATGCTCCTGAAGAAGAGGACATCACAGGTGTTGGGGAGCACCAGAAGTCTCTGTGGCAGAGCCTCACATGGCTAATTACCATATTCATCCATGGAGGAATTATTTTATGCCCTCCACACTCTGTTTAAAATTGAAGGCCATGTGGAAAGGACATGATTTCATTGAGCAATGACAATCTCTGTCAGAGACCAAGTTGAACAAACTGCCTTGCCTGTGTCAGACACACGTTTACTCTTTCAGTGCACTTGGTCCTAAAGGAAGAAGTTTATTTTGGAGCTGCTGGGCAAGCCAGAAAGAGAAGAATAATCGGTCCTCTGGTCGGATGGGGACAGTCCATGATTGTGTAGGTCATTCAGTTAGTTGGGTCCTTTGGTTCCTTTTTCAGTCAGGATCGACTAGGGTGCTACTATGCTTCAGTGAGTTACCCCTAAAATTACTCAGTGGCAAAGGATGGTTATTTCTTGCTCATGTTTCATGGTCATCACAGTTGGCAGAGGTCTCTGCCGTTTACGGTCACTCACAGACCGGGGATCTCCCTCCACACATGCTGCTGTAATTACTAGGGCAGCAAAGATTAAAGCTTCTATCTGGAAGAAGCAGATGTCACTTCCGCTCGCATTTCACTGGCCAAAAAGTTCACGTGGCTGTGCCTGACTTCAAAGGAGGCAGAACATTGTCCAGCGAGAGAGAAGAGTTGGTATATGGGTAAATGGGTCTCACTCGTACACTTTCTCCTTATTCCCTGGTAGGAGAAAAAGGAAGTGGAAGAGGACAGGGAAAAAGGAGGGACAAACAGAAACCTGTTTCCTAATGATCTGGAGGTACTTCAAATTTTGTTGAGAGAAATGATAATCCGTATTATCAAACAACCTTACAAATACTGATCATGTCATATAGACCTTGTGTTACCAGAGCCAAAACCATGGAGAGCCCTAAAATTGTTTTAGACAGTGACATGGGTGAATCTCCAAAGATGTATGCTCCCTGAAAGAAGCCGGATACAAAAGACTACAAACTGCATGACGCTGTTTATAAGAAGTTTGAGAAAAGGCAAAAGTGTAGAGCTCGAAAAGAGATGAATGGCTGCCAGGAACTAGAGTGCTAGAGTGTGGGTGGAGAAGGTCGGCTGCAGAGACATGAGGACCAACCATGTATCATGACTGCGGTGGCGGCCACTGCCCAGTAGTCCTCCCCTCATCCACAGTTTTGCGTTCCGGGGTTTCTGGTGCCCACGGTCAACAGCAGTCTGGAAGCCGAGGACCGTCCTTGTGACGTGTCCTCAGACAGTCAGCGGGAGTCTGACGCAGCGTCCCAGCACCTACGTCACGCACCTCCCTCCATCCCGTCACACAGGCCTTTGACCATTTCACATCGTCACCAGAGGAAGGGTGAGTACAGCACAGTAAGATGCTCTGAGAGCGGGATCCTGTTCATGTAACTTTTATTTCAATATATTGTTATAATTGTTTTATTCTATTATCAATGCTGTTGCTAATTTCTTATTGTGCCTAATTTATAAACTACAGTTTATCATTGGTGTGGATGGATAGGAAAAAACTGTGTATATGGGGTTTGGGACTATCCACAGTTTCAGCCATCCCCTGAGGCTCTTGGACCATATGCCTGGCAGATAAGAGGGGGCTGACTAAACGCATTTATAAAATTCAGCAGGTTGTACTCTTAAAATTGGTGAATTTTATTGTACATATATTTTATTTCAGCAAAAAGCCAGTGCATTAGAGACTTTATTATTCATATTTCTGTAGACATTGTTTTATACTTTGGTTTGTGTTTGAACTATATTTTCTTGAAAACTTACACTAAGTGTTTTAAAATGGAAAAATCTTAACTGAAAAGCTTAACTTCTGTTCGTTTCATTTAGCTGTGACACTGGGGAATTTAGTTGTATCTGAAAAGCCCATGAAACTCTGGTTGTTCTGTCCAGTGCTTCCTTCTGCACCAGAATGACCAAAGGGATCGCTGATGTGGTTTTTGTTCATTGTTCATAGGCTGCCCCTCCTGAAGGAGGGGGACTACAGTCCTGGACACAGTGGACAGAAGATCTGTCTCTGTCACAGGCAGAGATCTGCGGGTTTGGATTGTGTCCATGAGGCAGGATTTGAGTCAAGAGCGCTTCCTAAATACACTCGCTGCTCTATATCAGAGAACAAAGTAAACAAAAACCCCTTCCTGGAAGAGTACAAGATGCACAGAGCAGAAGCCCAAAGGAACCTGGAAGAGCAGGCCTTCCAAGTTCATTCTCCCAACAGCGTATCTTTTCAGCATTTTATCAAGGCTGTTGAGACCATGACGATACAGACAAGAGGGAGTGGTAGGAAAGAAAACTGCAAAAGGAAAGGGAGTCGAGAATGGAATCTCTTCTCTGGGCCTGTCTGCCCCCAGTTCACAGGACAGGCCCTGATCTCCCTCCGCCAAACCTGCTCCTCCCCTGGTCTCCTCCCTGGGCTCCTCCGTGCAAGAACCTGGCTTCCTCTCAGCTCTGAGAAGCCGCCAGCTCTGAGGGAGCAGGCACCTGCCAGGTGGCAGCCCCTCATGGTGGAGTGACAGGAGAATAAAGAGAGAACAATGGGACCAGGGTCAGGTATCAGAGAAGCGGAAGCTGAGACTGAAATGGGTCTGGGGGGAGCACTGTGGGGCCAGAGTTTCTTTTTCTTCTCCACAGCATTGGTCTTCCGGTGGGCCATGAGTGGGCAGGAGGCGCTCAGGTTCTGCCTGTACCCCTCTCTGTTCCCACATCCATCTATCATGGTAGACACCCCCTCCCTTTTCCCACGGGCTTTTCCTTCTTCCAGATTTTGTCTTTTCTCTTCTCAAGTTCAGGCTTCTCTGTGGTTGGCCTCCTAGCCTGACACAGCAAGTTAGAAGCCCTGCCCTTTCTTTTCTGTGCCAGCAAGACGGCTGGTGGCCAGGTGGCCTCTTCCTGCAACTTCACGCACATCACTAGAAGAACTTACTGGGAACCCATCTCACTCGTTGACTGAGGACATCTATCTCGTGCATCTCCTGAGCTCTGCATGCAGGTCACGATGCCTTCTGACATTTCTATACCCAAACAGTCTTATAAACTTTCTCAGCGTAAGTGTGAAATACAGAATTGGGTTTTTTCTTTAATTTTTCTTGAAGTGACAAATATTTGTAATTGTCCATCAAGTCAGTTTGTCTAGAAACCAATGGTATCTCTAGGTTTCTGTAGAAATTATCACTACACATAAGCGATTTTATGTGTTAATAATCACTATTTCAGCAAATTCCCACCTATCTGTAAAATAGACACCCCAGGGGCCTTACCAGTACTTCCAGGGAGACCACAGCATTTAACCAATAGGATTAGTTTTAATTTATTGAGTGTTAGAACAAGATGAGATTTTAATTAATTTTTTTAAAAGATTTTATTTATTTATTTTACAGAGAGAGATCATAAGTAGGCAGAGAGGCAGGCAGAGAGAGAGGGAGAAGCAGGATCCCCACTGAGCAGAGAGCGCGATGCGAGGCTTGATCCCAGCACCCTGAGATCATGATCTGAGCCAAAGGCAGAGGCCTAATCTACTGAGCCACCCAGCCACCCCACAAGATGGAATTTTAAAGATAAGGCATGTTCAACTCATATGAAAGGAGAAAACTGATCCAAAGGAACTCAATGTCTTTGTCTGAAACCCTGACAGCCAGTTAGTGGCAGAAGCAAGTTTGAAGCCAAGATCTATTGATATTTACTCCTATCTGTTTATCATGACTTCTCTATTAATTTTTTAAATAAAATAAATGCATAGACATTTTAAGAGGACCGGAGGGGTCTTGCTGAGAAACCAGTGACAACTTGGCTCAGTGGTTCTCGAGTAGGATTTTCCTTCTCATCACCAGTGGGCCCTGTAAGGAAACTAATCCCCAAGTGACCCTTCTGTCCACAGAATAAAAATAGCCAGGGTAGGCCCAGAAATGTGTAATTCTTAAAAATCGCCACCATCGATTCTGATGTACCTTACAGTTAAGAGCCACTGAAAGTAGGGGAAAATAAATTGGACTTTGATTTCAAAGTCTATGGAATGGAATCAGAGATCTTCCACATACTGTGTGTTCATGGTCCAGTTGTTTAACCTCTCTGTGCTGCAAACCCCTCATCTGGAAAAAAAAAAAAAAAGAAAGAAAGAAAGAAAGAAAGAAAGTAATGCTAATAGTAATTTTACAGAGACAATGACAATAAGCACTTGGTTCCTGGCACAAAAGGCACACTCAATAAATGTTTGTTTTTATAGCGCATCCTTGAAAAGACTGATAATTCTCCTTTCCTTCTCTAAAAAGCATTTGTCCTGGTAGTTGAAGGCAGGAGCTCCATAAGAAAAGAAATCTGAGTTTCAAGTTCAACTCTGCCATTTATTGCTTATATGTCTTTGGGAAAATTACCCAAGTTTTTTAATGTCTGAGTGTTTAATGGGATGCAAAAACACAGTATTTGGCATCTGGTCAATATGCAATAAAATAATACCTATTATTATTATTATTATTGCCACTAGATTTTGACACCAAATGTGCAGATTTTACCAGTTGAAGCCTCTTCACTTTGGAACTAGCTTCACTAAATGAAATGAACTATTCAGGTGCTATTAAGACATCATAAGACAGAGTAATTATGGGTTGCCTGGGTGGCTCAGTCAGTTAACCTCTGCCTTGGGCTCAGGTCATGATCTCAGGGTCCTGGGATTGATTGAGCCCCACATCGGGCTTCCTTTAGTGGGGAACCTGCTTCTCCCTTTGCCTGCAGCTCTCCCCTCTTGTGCTCTCTCTCTCTGACAAATAAATAAAATCTTAAGAAAAAAACAAAGATGACATCATTAGAAACTGCTTTACTATGCACCTGAACTTTTTATTGACATAATTTATATATGATTGGATGCATAGACATCAACCATACAGATAAATTCTCTGAAACATGCATACACTCATTTAATCCAATTCTGTGAAGATATGGAACACTTCCATCACTCCAGAAAGTTCCCACATGTCCTTTCCCTGTTAATTCCATGCTTCCATGACTGAAGGAACAGCCACCATCCTGATTTCCATCATGAAGGATTGGTCTGCCTTTTCTGGAATTTCCGGTGAGTGGAATCCCAGAGGGTGTTCTCTTCCACAGATGGTTTCTCTCACTCAGCATAACGTCTTTGAAATGTATCCACGTTGTTGCATGTATTGGTAGTTCATTTCTTAATACACTTTTTTAATTGTTCAATGGAGAGATTGCTTCATGGCCTGCGTTTGTTCTGTAAGTCATGTACCAGAGAAATAACTATCAACTTTTTTTTTTAAGATTTTAGTTATTTATTTGACAGAGATCACAAGTAGGTGGAGAGGCAGGCAGAGAGAGAGAGAGAGAGAGGATGAAGCAGGCGGCTCCCCACCGAGCAGAGAGCCCGATGCGGGGCTCAATCCCAGGACCCTGAGATCATGACCTGAGCTGAAGACAGCTGCTTAACCTACTGAGCCACCCAGGCGCCCCAACTATCAACTTTTTAAAAAGAAATACTAAAGGCTATAGACCCAGCATTGCTGATGAAGGACTATTAACATAAGAACAGGAGAATAAACTACTAACATATATGTGTGTGTGTGTGTGTGTGTGTGTGTATCATATACATTTATGTAAGAACAACATGAGGACAGTAAAATTTGGCATTTGACTATTTTTTCACCTCAGTGGGCAAAAGGCAGACTGGTCTTTGCTTGGTAGCTTTATCCTAGTCTGATATTTTCATGCCGATATCTGAAAATTAAAATTTGGTATCATCAGGGTAACAAAAGGCCTTAAGTATGTTTTCAAGATTAGGAAGGACTCCTATTTTAAAAACTCCTAGAACAGTGGTGTCCAGGGCCCCTGCCCCACACAAATGATTGGAAAGCCACATATTCCATCTTTTATATTTATCTAAAAAGTAAGAAAGCTCCTGAGCTTTACTATCATCTATGATGTGGATTGCATTGCCCCTCGAGTCAGTAGTCAGAAGTCAGGTGAGGGAGGAGGTCTACACCCAGAAACACAGCTGTTCCCGTACTTCTGTTGCTTCTCACACCTTACAGCCTACAGCATTTACATGTGCTTATCGAAAAGATTTACAGATTATATGATCTTGTTTAAGTTAAATCAGCCATCACAAAACCACAAAACCCCAGCTTAAAAGTAACCCCGTGCCTGGGCGGTGCCGTCTGTGAAGTGTCTGATTCTTGGTTTCTGCTCAGGTAGTGATCTCAGGGTCCTGAGATTGAGCCCCGTATGGGCTCTGTGCTCGGTGTAGAGCCTGCTTAAGACTCCCTCTCCCTTGCCCCTCCCCCACACTCTCTCACAAATAAATTAATTAATCTTAAAAAACAAAAGTAACCCTGCAAAGAGCCCCGATGGAAGGTAACACAATGGGAAACAGGCGTGAGGAAGCAAAATGGTACAGCTGACCCTTCTCTTTCTCTTAGTAAAGGCTCTTTGCCTGTCCCATCGGGAGCATAAAGCACTGATGGTCTGGTCACATCTGAGGAGATTTGGGAAGAAAACATCTGGCATTATCCACAAGACTACTGGAAATAGGGACTTACCTCATTATTATTAAAGATGAACCTTGGCCAAAGCTTACGTTGAACTTTGAGATGCTAGCTAATGATAAAATGAAGCCATCAGGACTAGCAAGACATTTAAAAATATTGCCTATTTTATCTGTATATCCATCCTTTAAAGTATTCTACCTTTAGAATTTTTTGTTCTATTTTTGTATGCCTTAATTTACATATTATTTCATATGTCAGGTAATTTATAAGGGATTCAAGACACAACGTACTCGGTGAGAATTATATTTTGTATGCTCATACTACAGACAGAACATTCCAATACGTGTGCTTGAGACCTTGTCATAAATATTCTCCAAATGTACTCATTCTGTATATCTGTTGGAGGTATTCAAATATTTTACCACACGGTGGAAAAATCTAGTGTAGTGCAACATTAAGGGAGGCATTTCCACCCAGGCATCAAGTTCACTGCGTTCTAATGGCATGATGGGATTTGGTCTCAAAAAGCTGCCTTGCCTTGTCACTACACTTCTGGAAATTGGCTAGATGTAATGTATATTGCCTTTAAGTGAATATACTATATAATGTCATGTAAAACACTTTTCTGGAATATTCTTCCAGAAATCTGCACATTTCCACATGTCTTAATGTGTTGGACACTTAATAAAGTGTCTTTAATGTCCACAATCATGTAGATTCCCATAGATATGTTTTTCTGTTTTGAATCTTGAATTTATTCTATCCCCATGGGCTATTTATTACCCTACTAGAAGGTTTAATGAATGGGAAGAGGAAAAAAAAGAAAATAGAGAAAGAGAAAAATAGAAGCTTCTAGACATCAGAAGTGAAACTAGGATTATTTTTAGACAAATAATAGCACTATCTGCTACCATAATATCCTCTGCTTTGTGTAGTGCATTTTTAAAAAATTTTTATTAATTATTTTTACTAACATATAATGTATTATTGGCCCCAGGGGTACAGGTCTGTGAATCACGAGGTTTACACACTTCACAGCACTCACCATAGCACATACCCTCCCCAATGTCCATAACCCCACCCCCCTCTTCCTACCCCACCTCCCCCGCCCCCCGGCAACCCTCAGTTTGTTTTGTGGGATTAAGAGTCTTTTATGGTTTGTCTCCCTCCTAGTCCCATCTTGTTTCATTTATTCCTTTCCTACCCCCTAACCCCCCACTCTGCCTCTCAACTTCCTCATATCAGGGAGATCATATGATAATTGTCTTTCTCTGATTGACTTATTTTGCTCAGCATAATACCCTCTAGTTCCATCCACATCGTTGCAAACGGCAAGATTTCATTTCTTTTGATGGCTGCATATTCCATAGTGTGTGTGTGTGTGTGTGTGTGTATGTATACACACATACATACCACATCTTTATCCATTCATCTGTTGATGGACATCTATGTTCTTTCCATAGTTTGGCTATTGTGGACATTGCTGCTATAAACATTCAGGGACATGTTCCCTTTGGATCATGTGTAGTGCATTTTTTCCAAAGAATTGAGAGTACTCGATAGACAACTTAAGATCTATTGATAACTGTCCCTGGGACTTATACCTGAGGTTAGGGCTTAATTACTCATCTAAGAAGCAGAAAAGCTTTAATGGCAAGAGGAAAAAAATTAAAAGGAAAGAAACAGAAACAGCAGCAAGATTAGAAGCAAATGTCATGGGTTTTTTCCCAGTTAACTTTATTTCCTCTATCATGCACTGCCTTTATAAAATTTAAGTGGGTGTCTTCAGGTGGTGTCCAGATTCCAGTTTGGTGATTACCTTCTGCCTAACCAGAGTGCAACTGGGAATTTCAGGTTTCTCCATGTTTTTCAAGTTGCTGTTGTTGTCACTTGGTGGAACTGTGTTTATACAAGGGACAAATGATTTGTTGAGAAATAAAGTTTGCGTAACAATGCTAAACATTCCCACTACCTGTGCTTGAGAAGTTCTCAGAAATATTCTCTAGAATATTCTCCTTATTCTATAAGGAGTATATGAGCATATCCTTAAAAATGCTTTGGGGATGGGGCATCTGGGTGGCTCAGTCAGTTAAGCATCTGCCTTTGGCTCAGGTCATGGCCCCAGAGTCCTGGAATTGAGTCCTGAATCAGGCTCCCTGCTCAGTGGGGTAGTCTGCTTCTCCCTCTGACCTTTCCCCCTATCATGCTCTTTCACTCTCTCAAGTATATGAATAAAATATTTTTTAAAATATGCTTTCTGATGTTCAGATATGTATCGATTAGCTTCTACATAACAGACACTTTCTTCTTCTTCTTTTTTTTTTTTAAAGATTTTATTTATTTGACAGAGAGATCACAACTAGGCAGAGCAGCAGGCAGAGAGGAGGTGGGGGAAGCAGACCCCCCAGTGAGCAGAGAGCCTGATGCGGGGCTCAATCCCAGGCCCCTGAGATCATAACCTAAGCCAAAGGCAGAGGCTTAATCCACTGAACTACCCAGGTGCCCCATAACAGACACTTTCTGATAAAGCTCCTTGACGCACCACTTTTGAAATCAGCCCCTGCTGGATTTAACTGTTTATGTTGATATATTGCTTTGTGGATCTAGTCTATTTTTTGTCCATGCATTTTATTTTTTGTCCCCTCAGTTGGTTTTCAATTTCTCAAAGACAGAAGCTTCCTGGTTGCTTCCTTTAGGGGTATTTACTTGGTAGAAGCCCTTCTTGACTCTTGTGATTATAGGCCAGTGTCCACCCCTTTCCAGAAGGCATGCTGAGCCTCCCATACATAGTACATTTAGATGGCAGTGTAGAACGTATGCTCGTGAGTCATTCACTTAATACTTTTTATCTCCTATCACATACCAGATGCTATTTTAAACTTAGCAGTAAACAGACAAAAAATCCTGTCCTCATGTGGCTTGCATTTTAGTGAAGGCAGAACAGATAAGAAACAAAATAAATAAGGAAAATATTGAGTAAGTTAGCTGGTGCTAAGTAGCAAAGGTGCAAAGCACCTGAAAGATAGCATCTGAATAAAGAAAATAAAGAAATAAAATATAAAGAAATAAAAGTAAAGAAAACGATGGAGATAGCTTGGAACAACCTGGAAGGAACAACCTGTTCCTTACAATTGTTGCTGAAAATTATCTGTGCCCTGTATCTGATACACGTTATGCCTATGTAATACATTGATTTGCACACAGACCTTTGGAGTTGAACTGATAGTTCCTCGGTTCTGTAGAAGATGCGATCTCTTGCATCTTTGTGGGTACAGCTAACTACTGGTGGAAAGAGAGGCAGTTGTGGCAAAGGAAAAAGATATCAGAGGCTTGTTTGCTGTTTGCTCTGAGGCACGCTACATAAACCATGTAAGTCTCAGCTCCCTGGCCTCTGAAATGGATATTAAACTCTCTGCCTTACAGGACTAGTATAAGGAAGTGAGTTATAGAACTCAAGACCCCCATATCGGTCTATTCATCTGGTAGGTTTCAAAGTTACCAGTCAATGCTTTCCAAAGGTGCTTTTCTGAACCTGTGTAATTTTAAAGATTTCAAAATAACCATCATTTAAAAAAGTCCTGCTCTTCGTCATGTCCTTAAAAGTGGAGGAAAATCTTGGTAGATCTGAAATAGGGACCTTGTAGGTATATAATAATCTAGCACAGTCCCACTACTAATAAAATAAAACAGATCAGCCTCTTTCTTGATAGGCCACAAGACAGTGTCGCTCTTATGAAACAAAGCTGTATATTTAATGAAGGAGCTGTGTTAGTCTCTGCTTCTAGAGGTATTTATTAACAGTAATTTTTGTTATGGAGGAACTAAGCATTTATCCACTTCCCGTGCCCTAGGGAACAATGGATCCACTTAAGTTATGATCAGTAGACTTGTTGGCTGAGCAAAAGGATGGACTTGAGTGTTCTTGGAGGCCAGGACAGTTATAGATCAGTTAAAGGAATTAGCAATAGCACACCCAGAGGACAACGGGAAAGGGCACTGGTGGTAAACTGTTCTCTGAACCACGGGGCTGAGGACCTTCTTTCATGTTTATATCATAGAAGGTGGGGGGTGGGCAGGATCCTGAAAGTCAGCCAGCTCAGCCCCAGTGTAAATCATCTTAGGAAGCCCCCACATCTGTCTATTCATCTGGTAGGTTTCAAAGTTACCAGTCAATGTTTTCCAAAGGTGCTTTTCTGAACTTAGGTAATTTTAAAGATTTCAAAATAGCCATAATATAAAGAAGTCCTGCTCTTCGCCGTGTCCTTAAAAGTGAGGCAAAAATCTTGGTAGTCTGAGTTTATATACTATATATAAGGTATATATAAATATAGGGTGTGTAAGGTATATAATAATCTGGCACAGCCCTACCACTGATAAAATAAGCAGATTAGCCTCTTACTACTGCTGTGAGTAATAAAGCCCTCTGTCTATGATTCAGGTGTCTCGTATCTTTTACCAGCATCCTCGAGACTGACAGACTGACTTCTCAGTTTGCAAGTAGAGTAAAACCTCAGACCTTTCACAATTCTGACACTGATATGTAGTAGAAGGGTAGTGTGTGTGTGTGTGTGTGTGTGTGTGTGTGTGTGTCTGTGTGTGACCTTCCAGGTAAATGAGGTGGGGTGGTTTGGAACTTTTGGTAAAGCAGCAAAGTTACTAAAAAAAAAAATTAAGGGCTGTCTCTATCACTTATGTTTTAAAGCTGGTGAATATCCATTAGATTACAAGATTCTTTTTTTTTTTTTAAAGATTTTATTTATTTATTTGTCAGAGACAGAGGGAGAGAGAGCGAGCGAGCACAGGCAGACAGAGTGGAAGGCAGAGTCAGAGGGAGAAGCAGGCTCCCTGCGGAGCAAGTAGCCCGATGTGGGACTCGATCCCAGGACGCTGGGATCATGACCTGAGCCGAAGGCAGCTGCTTAACCAACTGAGCCACCCAGGCGTCCCTAGATTACAAGATTCTTAACAGGAAAGAACTATGCCTTCATTTTTGAAGTCAGAGCTCCTTGTTCTGTGCCTGACACATAGTAGGTATTCAGTAAATGTCTGTGGAGCCAAAGCTGAAAGAAACATGTCCCTACAGAGTGCCTTTTTCATTGATTAGTCTCTTTGAATCCTTTCATTTGAGAAGTATTACCTCTTAGTATAATTATTTACTGGTTTTAGTAACATTTTGAGTTCCAATAAAATTTTGCATTTCACTATTGTTCTATCAAAACTATAGTTTTTCCTCCAAGGCTGATTATCAAGCCACGCTGCATTTCCAAATGTGTTTGGACTATATCTAACCTCATGGAATAGAGTAGAGTTGGCAAGTTAAGGTATTTTTCTTCTCTGTTAGGTTTCCTTGTTTATAAAATAAAAGCCATTAGGCAAAAAAAGGTTTAAAATCATTTCAACTGAAAGTCTCTGACATTTGATGGTTCCGATCTCCTATTTATTTTTCTCCTGTGAATCCAAAGAACATTAATATTCACCCCAAAGTAATTCTCTTCCACTCACATTTTCTGGGATTCACTTACTCTCTTGAGGAAGGCACACTTGTTGTTGGTAGGGATGCAAAAAGTAAAACAGACTATAATCCACCATGAGGGAGAAGTTGTGCCAATCTTAGGTTTTATGGTTATTGGTACTCTCAAGGGTGTCATGCCCCTCACAGTCCATTCCAGACATTTTATCTGAGCCCAGAAATGTCAGCTTCTCTGTGGGTCTGGGCCGGCTGGAGATCAGAGCTGGAGCTGATGTCTGGGAGTGTTCCTTTTGGAGTTCCCATCGATGGTCCACTTCTCCCCAGTATCTTTGGAATAGAGCACTGAAGGATTCAATACTCAAAGTAACTATTAAGAAGAGTGTTGCGGGGTGCCTGGGTGGCTCATTGGATCAAGGCCTCTGCCTTCCGCTCAGGTCATGATCTCAGGGTCCTGGGATCAAGCCCCGCATCTGGCTCTCTGCTCGGCGGGGAGCCTGCTTCCCCCTCTGTCTCTCTGCCTGCCTCTCTGCCTACTTGTGATTTCTCTCTCTGTGTGTCAAATGAATAAAATCTTAAAAAAAAAAAAAAAAAAGATTATTGTTGCGACTGAAAATTTCAGCTTCGTGGTTGCAAGTACAGGGCTTTGCGTCCGGTGGAGCTCATGTCTGGCCAGGGAATTAAACCCGTGACCAAGGGCTGAGCGAGGATGAGATGCCATGCCCTGGGGATGCGGCCCTGTGACTGCCCCCATAGAAAGGGTTCAGGAACCTTTACTGGCGCTCTTGAGATTACATTTACTATTTGCACGCCAGTAAGCATGACAGGAAGAAACACGGTTGCCCTCTCAATAGCATGAGGTAGGGTGGGAGTGGGGCAGAGCAAGAAATTATGGCTGCAAGTGGGAGATCTACTGATAGAGAAGGTTCTGACTAAGGGTCTGTCTCATCCAGAGGTCCTGGAGGGGTTTTATCCTGCATTTTTAGTCTTGTTGCATGTGTTTGGAGATATCTTCGTAAAGAGGAATCACTCCGCAGGTGTTCAGAATGAGAAAATAATGAAGAACAGGACCTGTGTTCTGGCCTCAGAATTCTCTTCAGCCCATCCAGGGGTCTTTCATCAACTTATTCTGAAATAAGGGGTCATGGTGCTAATTCCATTAGAACTTCATATTTCTTTTCTCAGCAAAGTGCATGTACCATTTCTGGCTGAAACTTCCCTTGAATGTGCTGCCAAGCCTTGTGTACAGCAAACCATCACGTAGCAATCTATCTGTGGTACTGAAGAGGAGGGGCGATGGAGGGAGGGACTACCTCGTCTAAACCTTGACTTGTCAACCTCTAACATGAAGAAGTTAGACTCCAGGCCTTTTTTAGTCCAAAAACTCTGTATTCGTTAATCCCTTGAAATCTGTGATGCCCAGGAGTGGAAAAGTATATGTACATCTGTACATGTCCATGCGTGTGCATGTGGGCGTGCATGTGCACATCTACATGTACAGACCGTAGGAAGGGTATGGGAGAGGAAAACTGAGAGGGGACTTACTGAGGCTTGATGTTAAGAGGAATACTGAGTCAGTGTTATTCTGGGCAGTACACGCAAACTTCAACTTAGAAACTGGCAAGTTGGTTATATTTTTCAGATGAGCAAAGTGCATACTTTCAGAATGATGGAAGAATATTTCAACATGAATTTTAACAAGTTTGTTTTATTGATGCAAAGTGCCAGGCTCAACCAGACTGTGCTGAGCCACCACCATTTGACCTGGGGCCATACTTTCTCAATGTAGCAGGACCCTTCCCGGTGAGCCAGGCTGCACTTTGGGGAAGGGTGTGTGTGTGTGTGTGTGAATGAAATGATACAGCATAAACCAGGGGTCTGTGTGATTTTCCGCCTGGCTTCGCTGCAGATTATCTGGACGGACCTCCTTACCTGTCTCTGAAAGCCACAGAGCATCCACAGCTAGCCAGCCTTCAAGGTGCAAGAAACAAATATTGAGCACTGCAAAGCCCGAGTCAGAAGCCAGCAACTCCAGTTTCAAATTGACTTAAGCCATTTACTGATAATTCTTTGCTTTCATCTTCCTATCTGTAATGCTGTTTTGCTCGCCCTGCTAAACTGAAGAAGATGTTGAGAGAATAAATTCTACAGCTATGGTACCTCTGAGTCACTCTGAGCTCCTTCCTAGAATGACAACTCTTGGGAACTGATGTCATGGCAGTTGCCTGGTCCAAATCACCCTCCTCTGAGAATCACCTCTCCTACCCCCAGGAAGTGGGTTCTGGCGACCTGATCATTTGATGTGCCACTGAGCTCCAGGCTGGGGCTATTTGAACTGGAGTGAAAAAGGGGAACCAGTCTCCAGTTAAGCTGAAACTATTAGTATCTCTTTCTCAGAAATTTGGAAGGGGGAACTAGAACCTGGGTCAGTCAGTTGAGAGCCCTGGGACTGGGAAGTAATGTAGTCAAGGTTCCAGAAGAGCAGGAAGAGCCAGCCTCCAAAAAAGATGGAGATGGTATCAATTCACAGTGACTCCCCAGACAGGATGCTTGTTCCTGATTCTCCTCCAGTTCCTCATTCCAGGTCTTCATGCACCCTGGCTCCTCTCTCTGCCCTTTGTTCCCCAAGTAATAATCTCATATCCTTCCAACAAATTTCTCATTTTAGCATATGTTGGTCGAGTGAGTCTCTTACTCAGAACCAAATGATTCCTCAGCCTGAAACTGTGTAATCTGAGTTGCATGTCCTAGAAAAGCTAGCAATGTCATTGACATATGAGGATCCTCAACAAGACTTTTTATAAAACAGGTTTCTTAAAAATCCCTTCAGAAGAAAATACTAGCTCCCTGTTTGTTCCTGCGCCTTCTTGTCTGCTAAGGTTGAGCTCATGTCTTCAACCTCAATGTGCAACAGAGTGCCATTCTAAATAGAGTCCAAAACATATCTTTGGTAGAGTTTTTATTTTTATTAGCGAACTGAAGATCACCCATCTTAAACCATTCCACAGCTAAACTGAGTTTTATGCATAGTGAATTAGTTTCTACATGGGTGGAACTCCAGCATCACCAACCTGTCAGCTGCCTCCTGTCAACAGGTGAGGTGTGGATTTCATTCACAGCACAGATGGTCAATCCAAAATATGTTCTCAAGAATATCAAGTGGGCCAAAAAAAATTGGGAACTGAGACCAGGAGTCATCCACCATCTCTGTCCAGCCTTCACTGGAGGTGTGAGAAGCCAAGTTGTTTCTGTTCACAGGGAATTTGGGTGAATCATGACCATTTCTATCAGCCTGAGGTTGAAAGTGAAACCCTATTCAACCATCAAGATTGGCTCAACTGGAGGCTGGTGAGGGTGGGAAGCAAGGCACAGCATTTACTCATAAGTCGTCCCAGACCTGTAGGTGGAGAGCTTTCCTTTCTGATACCTGGCTCATCACATCATCAAAGATGAGTCTCCCCCGACCCCTACCCCTTTCATAGAAAGGCCAATGCACTGTTTTTAAAAGATCCCTAGATAAAGAGCTGAAATACTAGTTCTAACACCTGCTGTGTGTCCTTTTGCACATTATTGACTTCTCTGAGCTTCAATTTCCTTATATTTAAAATGTGGGCGTTAGACATCACCTTCAAGGTTCCTTGAAGGTCTAGAAATGAATAGCTCTTTTCCTTATAGTAGGTAGAAACTCCTTGAAGCAGGGATCATATTTTCAACTTCCATCGTCCCCTCCACAGTGACTGACTTTCCTAAACGTGGGCGAATGCCCCCGGGGAAAATCGAAGAGCCAACCAAACTTTCTCTAAAATGCATATACTTAGGTGTCACCAACTTCAGCACTTAAACCACAAATCGGCCCAACAACAAAGGTCCCCCTTTCCCCCCTCCAAGTGATTCTGTCACAATAAGAGATTGTTATCAAAAATGATGTTCCATTCAGCAACTTCTCAAGAGAGATGACACTTCCAAACTGGTATCTATAAACACCAGTTCTGAGGACGCTGAAAACAGCTCATACTTACCCACAGAAGAAGCGGGGTTACTAGGAAAATAAAAGTGTATTTTGACTCCTTCTCTGTGGAACTTATGGGTAAACCTAGGAGATTCACAGTGCCCATTTTTCCCAGTGGCTAGCTGAGAGCATCGTGACATCCAGGCCTACTCACCCACAAAGCAGCCACGGAGAAGGCAGTTCATTTCCCTGGCCTCCTGGTCTGTTCTCCTGCCGAATCCTGCCTTGTTAGTCAGACAGGAGGTGCTTACTCATCTAGCGAGTAGAGGGCACTCTTCTGAGAAACATACCAAGAACTGTGCCTCCTCTAGAAATGTCACCAAGACACAGTTGTGAGACAACAATGAGACATTCATTGAATGCCCAGGCATTTGGTTGTAAGGGCTGGTGTCCTACGGTGTTTATTTACTCTAGGGATGCCAGAGCCCCTTGATAATGTTTCCAGCCATTATCAACAGAGCATCATGAATAAGACTCCTTGCTTGATGCAGAAACATTTAACCAAAAATGCATCCATCTTAGAGGATCAGGGAACTCACTCTTTGAAAGCTAATAAGACAGTTCTCTGGAAGACGAGAGTGTAAAATGGTCAAGGGTTCCATAAACTCTAGTGCCTTCTGCAGGCTGCTCAGCGGCCGCTCCTTCTGCTAATTGATGAGTACTATTTTGAACTGAAATGACTTTGCATACACATGGATATTTCTTTTTTCTTCTTCAGTTTTATCAAGATGGAAGAAAACAAATATACTAGCAGCAAATGAATAATTACTGTGTGATTACTATATTACTGATTTTTTTAAAACTATCATAGCCTTACCCATTGAATATTTGTGTAATAGTATAACTTCATAAGGAATTTTAACATGTACCTTTGGATCATTTCTTTTATAATCATCATCACAATGAGTATTACAGAAAAATCACATTTTCTGGGTAGTCTCTGATATCTCTATTCCCTGCAGGGTATAGCCCTCTCCTGTGTATTCCTTTTACTGAGGCAGTTATTACCCTGCATTGTCATCCCTGGCTTGTAAGTGCATCTTGCTCAACAGGTCAGGGATCCCTTAAAATAAAAGAGTATCCTTCCTTTATGCTTGAATTACTGGTACTTAGTAATTGGTATATATTAGATACATAATAAAGAATTTTTGTCATGTAAATAAGCAAACTTGCCAAAGCAGAACCCTGTTATAGAATGCAAAACAAAAAAAACAAACAACAACAACAACAAAAACTACGAAACAATAGTCTGATGTTTAATGGACAAAAGCCAAAACAAAAAAGCCCCTTAATTTGTAACTTTCCTATTTATCTGATGTCAATTTTTTTCCAGTAAAAGTTGCTAAGTTAAAGGTAAATGTTAAATCCTTACTAAAAACCATGCATAATACAGAAGGAACATCATCCAAGCAAAAAAAATGCATTCTTGGTCAATTTGAGCTTTCTCTCAAATATTTATAAGTTGAGATTCAACAGAAGGAACTTAATTCATATCCAGAGTAGTTCAGGGAGTCTTTTCTAGAAGAGATCTCTGTCAAGATGAAATGACACAGTCTGTTTGAGTTAATTCCAAGCATTTTAGAATGTGTTGCCTTCACTACTTTTGAAAGTCCAAAATAGTGGCTCTAAAAAAAAAATCCATAAAAAATTTTTCCCTGAATGGAACATTACATTTTGGTGCAGTTCATTGCTACTTTTCCATCTTGTTCTTAGTCCTGTTTTTACCAAGTCCTTGCTGTTAGTTCTCTCTAAGTCCATGTATCCATACTCGATAACCCAAGGTTTATTTATTTATTTATTTTTAAGATTTTATTTATTTATTTTACAGACAGAGATCACAAGTAGGCAGAGAGGCAGTCAGAGAGAGGAGAAAGCAGTCTCCCTGCTGAGCAGAGAGCCCGATGTGGGGCTCGATCCCAGGACCCCGAGATCATGACCCGAGCTGAAGGCAGAGGCTTTAACCCACTCAGCCACCCAGGTGCCTCACCCAAGGTTTATTTTGATGGAGTGCGTTGGCCATGGTCAAGGTCAGAGGAAATCAGCACCGAGTCTTCAGCTCAAAATTTAAAAAATGTTGTTTGAGGAAACATATCTTTTGGGAGCTCCATGTTGGGAACTGTCTGCAAAATGGACTCGACAGTTTCTTTACTCTTAGGGGACAAAACAGGCACTGTGCCTCCCACAAGGTTACATGATTAAAATTACCCCATTTTTGTCCTCTGCTCCAAGGTCTCTGGACTGGGAGAAATCTGGTGAGCTGTGCAGCTGCATGGAAAATGGCAATTTGATAATATCCCTTATCTAGGAAAGAACTTCAGGGAGCACTATTTTCTGGATTTAGCTCTGGATTAACACTATATTCTGGACTAACTCACTGAAGCCTATCTCACCAAAAATAAAGCACTAGTAAGTGACACCATTGGACACTTACCTTGAACTTTTATTATCGATGTGACATTTTTACCAGAGGAAGGGAATTGATTGATTTGGGAGGGGCAGTGGATGGATGATTTTTTTTTCTGTGTTGACTTAAATATCTATATATATCCATATATCCATATATATCTACTTGATACCAGCATCAGTTAATGGTGTGAAATAAGGGAATGTAAAATGAGCACATAAGGCAATCACACAATAGAATTTCAGCCTTAGAGAAGACTTTTAAGTATTTCTATTCTACGCAGTTAGCTGTACTTGAAATTACTCTATAATGTCTCTGCCAAGCTGTTACCTGGTGTCTAGTTATAATAAGAAGTGAATAAAACAACACACCCTGAGTGTGGCAAAGTCCGCAGAAGGACACAATTTATTCAGGAGGACCCTGCCACCTCTTGGCGACCTAGTTGTTTTGGCAACAACCGATGACTTTCTGACCTTAGGCATTCTGTGTTGATGATCTAGTTAGATCCCTGATCAGAATGCTGAGTCATACCTTCCACCCTTAGGTCTTATGATTCTAGAAAGCCTTATTTATTCGCTAGTTCATTTTGCAAGAAGGGGAGCTCAAGGTGAGGTGGAAAAAAAAAGCCAAATGTTCTGCAAGCCCCTTGGCTGTCTAGACATCTGTGGCCACCACTTCAGCAGGCCCTACTTAAAGGGCCTTGAAGGGTCTCTTTCCTTTTGTCCTATGTCACCCTATCTAGCGATCCAAGGGCAGGTTGCTCTGTGCTCTGATTTGGGCCTGACCTCTCCTGAGGGATTGCTTGCCTCACCCGACATCTCAACAGTCTGGTTCGGGCCACAGATTAGGACTCCCTGGTTTCCCTTCTTGACACCAATTTTGTAATCACAACTCATGGAACTACACCAACCTAAGCTCCATTACTGCCTCTTACTTGCCTTTGCTTTAAGTCAGAGTTTGCTAGGGTGATAGTAAATCATGGGCACATTCATGCATTCTTTATTTTTAAACAATTTGTTGAAAATTAAGTAAGTCATTCCTTTCTTCCAAGGAGCTGGAACTTTTTTATTCAGGAGCTATTTACTGAGCTCTCACCATGTGCCAGGCATGGTGTCCCCTTAGAAGTCCAGTCGATATGTTTTTGCAAATCCCTCCATAGCTTTGAAATCCATATTTTATAATTAATTCTGAAATGAACAAATCTTTTTATCATTTTAAACATCATTTTAATGGTTTGTTTAGATGGTTCTTTAGCTCTGGCCAAACACAATCTTTCCTGCATTTTCTACTCCAAGAGATAGAGGGGTTGAGTTCTGTTCTATACCAAACAGATAGCTGGCAATCAACTAATAAAATGATATCATAGGTCAAAGGAGCTATCAGAAAATATAATTATTAAATCAGAGATGAGTGCTGGGCTTTCTGCAACAGAAACACTTGCAGCTCCTTCAGAAAGAAAAGCTAGAATTTCTTTTTTCTTTTTAAGATTTTATTTATTTATTTGACAGAGAGAGACACAGAGAGAGGGAACACAAGCAGGGGGAGAGGTGGGCAGAGGGAGAAGCAGGCTTCCCACCGAGCAGGGAGCCTCATGTGGGGCTCGATCCCAGGACCCTGGGATCATGACCTGAGCTGAAGGCAGATGCTTAAAGACTGAGCCACCCAGGCACCCCTGAAAGCTAGAATTTCTTATCTTCTCTTCATTTTAGCAATCAGACTTTCCCTTAAAACCAACTCTTAAAACCAACCAAAGCTCCTTTCCATCCCAAGATTTGTCAGTGACTAGGCATAGTCTCAATATACCTTTCCAGCTGTAAGTAACATTGGAGATGCCAAAACTCGGAAAGGTAGCCAATCATATGGAATATTAGTATCAGAGCCAATAGGCCTTCAGACTATCAGTACTATCTGCTATGTGATAACATAATCCAAGGGGTCCACCTGAAACAGACTCTAAAAAGACACCTTTATCATTTGCTAACAAAGCAGTCTGGACAGAGGTTCAACGTATTTTCCACCACTCCTTTTTTTCTCCTCCCACATGAAGCAGGGCTGCTGTAACATGAAGGAAATACTACTTCAGCCCTAAAGTGACAGAAGCAGAGGGTCAGTTCCCCGCCTTCAGGGATCACGATGCTTGAGCTATCATGTGATGTGAGACCATTGTGATGGCTGCAGATACTCTCCCATAAGGCCAATGGGCTGCTTCTCAGAAGACTCAAAAGAAGGAGGGACAGTGGAATACCAAGGCAGGGTTGTGGCAGCAATCCCTCCGAGCACAGGTAAAAAAAGAGTATATAATTTGTAGAGAATTTAAAAGTAATGATAAAATCAGCAACAAGTCTGTCTGCTTTTCATTTTTTATTTTTTAAGATTTTATTTATTTATTTGACAGACAGAGATCACACATAGGCAGAGAGGCAGGCAGAAAGAGAGGAAAGGAAGCAGGCTCCCTGCTGGGCAGAGATTCCCAGGGGCTCCATCCCAGGACCCTGGGACCCTGGATCCCAGGACCTGAGCCAAAGGCAGAGACCTCAACCCACTGAGCCACCCAGGCGCCCCCTGTCTGCTTTTTATTATCTCTATGTGCTGGCAATTTTAAACAATGTCAGTGATAACACACTGAGAACACATGCCTTCCTGAAAAGAATCATTTTTCATCTATAATACGTAGAATGGTTACTGCAGTTTTTGTTGATTTTATATATAAAAGTATCTATGTGACCTTCAAGGGAGCATGCTTTGATTATGCATTCTTTATTAAACATGGTGTTTTACACAGAAATTAATGCAAAGAATCCCTCTTTCCCCAGTTGCCCCCCAAGTCATGTCAACTGAGTGGCATATTTTCTTGCAAGAGTTTATGGCTAAGTGATTTAAAATTGTTCAAATTTACTTCAGGGACAGTGCATGTCTTCATTTCCTAAGATGCTCCCCATTCCTGTGATTAAACAGTAGATACAAAATAAACAGTGAAAAGACAATGATGGTATATTAGCTCAGGCTGCATAACAAAAGAGCACAGACTAGGTGGCTTAAACCCAGAAATTTTCTCACAATTCTAGAAGGCTGAAAATACAAGATCAAAGCGCTAGCAGGGCTGATTTCTCCTGAGGCCTCTCTCTTCCGCTTGTAGATGGCTATCTGCTCCTTGTGTCCTCATGTGGCTCTTCCTCTGTGCACACACAGATTTCTGTATTTTCCCCTTCTTATAAGGTCAGCATCTCCAAATACAGTCACACTGGGGATCAGGGCTTCAGTATTTTTGGTGAGGGGACACAATACAGTCCATAACAGATAGTGAATGTAAAGAACAAGAAACAGACTTCAGTCACTCCAATTCTGTCATTCACTGTGACTATGCAGCACTTTTATTTGTGGTTAAAATGTAAAATAGAGAATTAGGGTGCAATTTGCAAAGCATATTGTTTTTGCTCGGTAAACACCAATCTTAGTTTTTTCCTGAAATAGTTGACTTTTTTAACATTAAAATTTTTTTTCAAAGATCTTTTATTTATCTATTTGACAGACAGAGATCACAAGTAGGCAGAGCAGGCAGAGAGAGAGAGGAAGGGAAGCAGAGAGCCCGCTGAGCAGAGAGCCCGACGTGGGGCTCGATCCCAGGACCCCAGGATCATGATCCTAGCTGAAGGCAGGGGTCTTAACCCACTGAGCCCCAAACCCAGGTGCCCCAAACATTAAAATTTTAAAATAAATTATTACTCACATGATATTGATGTACTTGTCACTAAACCAAAACCTGTGTTCATTATTGCAACAAATAGGTAGTTATGTTCCCCCCTTTTCCAAAAACTTTAATGTATTTATAAAGTTTTGATCCATTACTTGCATACTTGCTCATACTATAAAATTTTATTTTAACTTTTGACTGGTTTGATTGTATATACAATGAATAAGGAAAGAAAATCTTCATTGTGTTTCCTTACTCGGCAATTTTATATTCTATTTCATTATTACAGTTGAAAATAAATTTGTCATTAGATTTCAAATAACCATGGAAAGTCATTAAGGAGAGGCTCTTGGTCATGACTAGCAAGGAAATTGGAAGGAAACTCCAAACACATCATCCTGTTGAGATTCTATAGTCTCAGATTAACCTCCATAAGTTTTTTTCAGCAGAAACGTAGTCAGGCCTCTTCCTAATGATGTGGGGCTTGGGAAGGTGAATAAATAGGTCCAACTAAATCCACTCAGCGCTCACTCCCACTTGTCTTCTGCTTAGGCTCTATCTGCCTCACCAAAGGCAAAGAGCACATACCTACAGATACCCCAGCATGAGGTCTGAGCCATCATCACCCCAACAATCAGCCTCTGGCCACCAGCTCAGACCTAGATTACGTACCCCAGCAGGAAACTCTGCCCTCAGGTGGATAGATCTCAGAAAAGGCCAGCAAGGACCTTGGAAATGACTTGAGCTGTTTGAGGTGAGAGGGTGTGTTCTGGAGACCACAAACCCAGACCTTGGTGAGAGGTCTTCTGATGGGCTCTTCTCCTTGGCTCTGTGGACTCTTCACCCCACAGGGAGAGGCACATTCAAAAGAGGTGACAGGCCGGCCAACCTGGCTATCCAGGTCTAAGGGAGGCACTATTATGGTCAACCATGTCCACTGGTGGGTGATACTTAACTTTGTGGGCTACACAAATGTATTTTGCAGAATCTTCCTTGGCTGCTAGCTCTTTGGTTACTCCTTGGTTCCTCACTCAGGGTTCCTGGGCTGCTCTAAGAGAGCCACAGAAAGTCTTCCTGTCTTGTGATTCTCTATCAAAGAGCAGTACCTTGATAGTTATTTCTTGGCTCTACAACATGCGGTTAGGAACCTTAATTAGACCAAAGCTGAACTTTTACCCACTTTCCTAGGAGTTAAATGTAGCATTCTTTCCTCCTATGGCATTTAGACCAAAGTTACTTGATGATTAACAAAGACTATTCTTTAAGTACCTTTTATTTAATACATACACTTGCACTGATACACAGCTGTGAATGAATGTGCATGTATACATCTGTACGTGTGTGTGTGCGCACGCATGCTTGTGTTTGTATCTTTGGCTCCCAGAAGTCCCATTGAGAGTGATTTGTTTTGAATTCTGACTCCTGTTCTGGGTGAGATTTTTTTTTTTTTTCTCTTAAAGGTGTCAGCAGAAGCTGTGAAAAGGTACAGATCAGAGAATATAACATCCCCTAAGGGACTTCTCGGAGGTTCACACTTCATGTGCCAGACTCCCTTGTTTCAGGATAAGTATTTGACATGCTTTGTTACCTGATTAAACCTGCATGTGTTTCGTTCTGGCTTATTACTGTCTGAGGCACTGTGTTGTGAAATGAAAATTACTGGCATTTGCCTGCCAAATGCAGTGATTCAGAGAATTGTGAATTAGGATTCTTTAATTACAGAGATCTGCACCTGATAGGGTAATTTCAAAAGCAAAGCTAACCACATGTGCTCTATTTATTTTCAAACTAATTCTATTGAATTACATTTCATTTAAAAGGTGTTATTGGTCTCCTATTAATAAACAGGGGCCAATAAACAAAATGTTTTGTTAAAACCCAATCTCATTTCACCTGGGCTGAAGAAGGAAGGAGAAAAATCCCATTTTCATGGACTAGAATACAAACACCATGATTCTGACATAAACTCTCCTTACACCATGATTCTTCTGGGGTACTGCTTCAGGAGTACTCTTATTTGGAGTGATTATTCTGTGTTATTCTTAGATTAAATTTAAGTTGGAAATGTGCATGCATTAGATGAATTCAAGGATCAGTCAAAACAAGGTGATCCGTGGGGATGGAAAGAGAAGGCCCTGTTTTAAGTCCACATTGTCTTCTCTGTCTTCCACTGGATTTCAGATTTTTAGGAAATTGCTATAAATATCTCATTTTTATTTTATAGAGCCATTTTGCTACAGTTCATAGATGTTTAATCAAAGCAACAGTAACAATTTAGTAAGACACAGTCTAGCAAGGCAGCTTCTTGAAAAGATTCAACACATTGAGTCATAGCCTGAGGACCCAAAATCGAAGCTACTTATTTTTAAAGGGTCTATCCATTATAGTTATTTTAAGATTTTTTTATCCTTTACTAAAAGCAAGCCATGCATATAATAGTAATTTTTAAAACATCCAGTCGGTAGAGCCCAAAATAAAAGTTCAAGTCTCCCTGCATCTTCATTACCCAGAGGCATAGACTGTTGATGATTTCAGCACTTATTTCCTCTAGGACTGGTTTTATATTTTGTATGTGATGCCTCTATACTTTTTAAGAGCTGTGGTTGATTGATTGATGGATGGATGGATTGATTTAGTATACACCCTTCTGTTACCTTCTGTTACGTTAACATTCAATTTCCTAGGATCCTTCCCAGGAGCAACCCATCCTGGGTGCCTCTCATGCATGCTCCCAGATCTATATATTAACTAGGCTGTTCTCTAGATCACTTTCAAGTGGAAGAAAACCCGAACATACTACCAACTTCTGCATTTAAATAAAAAGTAGGTGTAAGCATGGAAATAAAGTGGCATTTGCCTGCCAAAAGTGCAGGCTGCTTTTCCTTTAGGAACTCACTCTGTAATCCTCAAAGAAGACATTGCCTTGGAAAACACTCAGAACTGGGGGTGTTCCCTTTGTCACCTCTCTCCAAGGGCCTCATCGTTCTTTATACACAGTGCATGCTTTCCTTGTTCCCAGAATACTGACACTCATAGGGAGATATAGCTATCCCAAAATGGAGAGAAAAACCCTACCTAGAGTCCCTCTGGATTTTCTGCTCTGATAGCCTTTGCAGATAAATTCGCCTTATACCAAGTTATGGCAGTATTCAGTTAACCTCATTTTTTACTAGGACATCTGACATAAACTCTCCTTACACCAGATTCTGAGCATCAAAATAAAATTCAAATGTTTGGATGGTACTTTTAAAACTGTTACATTTCTTCTTTAAAATGCCCACAACTGGGGTGCCTGGGTGGCTCAGTGGGTTAAAGCCTCTGCCTTCAGTTCAGGTCATGATCTCAGGGTCCTGGGATCAAGACCCACATCTGGGCTCTCTGCTCAGCGGGGGAACCTGCTTCCCTTCCTCAATCTCTGCCTGCCTCTCTGCCTACTTGTGATCTCTGTCTGTCAAATAAATAAATAAAATCTTTAAAAAAAAAAAAAGGCTACAACAGAGCTTTTCTGGACTTTCACCCCCATGAATTTTGGTGGCCTTTCCCAAGAATGAAATGAGAAAAGAAATAAAAGCTACTTAGGGATTAGATCAGTTTCTATTTCCTTTTGAAACATTTAGTGCATGTTTCTATTACTGATTTATAATGATTTGATAACAACTTTCATCTTTATACTGAGGTTCTGTTGAATCTCCTCTGTACTAACCCTTCTAATAAGGGGAAGTGTGAGGATGCATTCTGGGTTTCACAGAAATTTGGAGATTCTCTGCTGTTCCTATGAATATTTAAGTAGACCAAGGCAAATAAGAGATACATATTTCTCTACAGGCCAGTATGATGCTGCAACTTTTCTGTCGTTTTCCTTTTTTGTGTGTTCTTTTTAAAAGCAAGATATAATGAAAAGCAAAGATTTTTCAGAAATCGTTTTATGACAAGTCTGTCCTGTGTTCCCCCCAACCCCTTAGTAACCTGGTCAGGTGGATTGCATGAATGATTTCATTATAAGGGTGGATATTGGCAAATTAATACTGCTTAAAAATATTCAGCTGCAAATTCCTGAGTTTAGTGGTTTTAAACATTTGAACTTGTTCATTTGAAAATAAATTGAAACTGAAAAGCTGTGCTTTTTGTGTGTCAGACTCTGTTCTCGGCACCAAGAAGATGGACACGGAGAGCCACATGCTAACCATGAAGAGGTTCACGGGCTGCTCGGGGAGGTAACATGGGAACAAGTTTCCACAGAGGATATGATGGGTATCCTGGGTTTTATAGAAAAAGGGAGACTTTGAAGGTGAGGAGGGATGTGCAAGCTGAAGGAGCTGAGGGTCTGGAGGCCGGACTGCGCTTTGAGAGCTAGTGGTCAGGGGAGGCTGGGCCAGAGAGGGGGAGGGGAGGGAAGTCATTTAATGCCAGGCTAAAGAATTGTGTTGTGGGGGCGCTAAGGACTCACTGAAGATTTTGCAATAGGAGAACGCACAGTGGGCGCTGTCCTTGCCAAGGCAAAAATCATAAAAGCAGCCTATTCCTATCCTCTGCACCCACCCAAGGGCACACAGCAGCCTAGGATACGCCCTGGCAGGAATGCCACCGCGTTTCCCAAAGCAACAGAATATGTTGATAGGATCTATGCCAAGAGAAATCTTTCCACCTGGCTCCTTGCTCCCTCCCCTCACGCCTACAGATCGCAGTCTCCAGCTTAGACGGGACTCAACCCCAGAGCAGTCCGTCCTTTCTGGGACTAGAAGGTGATGTGTTCCTGGAACCTCCCCGAGAGTCTTATTGACCCCTCTGCCATGAAGCTGTGCAAAGCACACCATGTTTGAATGAGGAGCTTGCCTCCCAGCCCCCGAGGCAGCAGGAGTCTGGCTCTGGTCCAGATGGCCTGCAGAAGCCAGAGCAGACCTCCTAGAAAGCAAGGCTTCCTTGCTACCGTCATCTTTTTTACATTTGCTCTTCATGTACATTGTTTCTGCCCAAAGTTAATTGCAGAATATCAAATGCATCTGTACAAAGATTTATGTTACAGAGGTAGTCGCTGTCATGTCGTGTACCAGGGCAAAACCCCCCTGAACAACCCTAAATCTCCAACAACAAGGAGTTGGCTAAGTAAACTATGGTACATCCGTACAAAGTTATACTGTGTGGCCGTTATAAATGATGGAGGAAAGATGTAATAAGATGACACGATGTTCTTGATTTCTAAATGTTAAATTATGCATGATTTCTTCTTCTTTTTCTTATATGTACCTCCCAAATTTCCCATGCTGCCTGTAAATGTTTTAATAAAAAGGGAATGCTATTTTTAAAATCAGCAGTATTATTTTTTCTCTATTTTGAGGCCAAACACTTTGGGATTCAATACCATTGAAAGCAACTATAAATTGAGGAAATGCTTAAAGCATAGTTTCATGTATAATTTACCTAAGGAATCAAATGTACATCTCTGAGCATTTCAAAGCTTCAATTCAGCCGTGTACCTGGAAATCTGGTAAAGCCTCTGGAGCAAGATTTAAGCTGTTTCATTACCCATCAAATCTTTCCGGCACACACAGATTTTACTCTTGCAAAGTTTGGGCAGATATCATAGTTTTTATTCCTGAGCCTGTGGTTTAACAAATTGTTTTCATCCTCTCTCAAATCTGGGATTTAATAATCACAAATTAACAGCACAAAGAGGTAGAAATGTTTTGCCTCCTACGCAATTAGTACTTATTATTTATCATTTACAGTCACTGATCCCACCAGTTTTCTTTCCCCAACACACACACACACACACACGCACAAGTACACACAAACAGAAATGTGTAGCCATCTTGTTTAGGTTAACATTCTGAAAATAAATTTGATTTTAAAATTTATGTAGACCAAAGTACTTGGGTGGCTCAGTCAGTTAAGCTTCTGACTCTTGGTTTCAGCTCAGGGCATGATCTCAGGTCCTGAAATAGAGACCCATGTGGGGCTCCATGCCAGATGTGGAGCCTGCTTAAGAGTCTGTCCCTCTCCCACTACCCCTCCCCACCTTTCTCCCTCCTCTAAAAACAAAAGCAAAAACCACCACCACCAACAACAACAATAACAACAATAAAAACAAAAATTCATGAAGCTGAAGAGTTTGGAGAGAAGAAAAGGGCACAAGCCTTAAACTTTGGGTAATATTTCTACATAAGAAGAAAACAAGGCTAAAGAATGGCAAAGCCAACCAAAGGACAGCAGACCGTGCTCTTCCAAGACCTCACAGTGAGCTAGCTGTCTTATGCAGGCATGTGCAAAGACTTTAACTGGGTTCTCTTCATTAGAAAAAGGCAGGCTAAAAATGTTAGAACAAGCATCACAAAAATATTCTTTCTTATTGAAAAAGTAACATTAGTTTCAGATCAGCAATTTAAACACATTTTTTTATTGTTTTAATTTTGGACATGTCACAACAAGCTTCATAAATAATCTTCCCTGTTGGGAAGGGGCATTCCTATAAAATGGAAACTCTGGGGTGGCCTAGCTGAACATGCCCTATATAGAAAATCTTAAAATAATGAGCAGATCTTACCTTCCAAGTACCTTAGTTAATCCTCAGGACCCAGGGAGTCAGTTTTGAGGAAGTTGTGTTAACACTTAAAAGCCACCTGAGTACCATATAATACAAGGAAGTAGAAATTCAGAGGAGCTAATGGTACTTTTGAAAAGTGGTTTACATCCTCCTGGGGCGGGGAGCTCAGACATAAGGAAAATCTGGCTCAGGTATTTGTGGTTTTATAGCTGCCATATCCAAGAACATCAAAAGGAAATACAGGCATTATAGAAGAATTCTCTTTCCGTGTCAATATGCTTCATAGAGTCTTCATTGCAGATGTGGAAACTGAGCTCCCTGGGAATAGATTTGTCCTTGCCCAAAGACCTAACAAATCAGCCATTAGAAACAGGACTTCTAAGTCAAGCAAAGAAAGGCAAGGACTTATGATATAACTTATACACAGAATCTAAACAAGCTTAGACATGTAAAAAACAAAATAAAATGGAGGTTTCCCCAGGGGGATGAGGGATAGGATAAAATTAATGGTGTTTAAGGGTTTAAGCTTGTAACTAGTAGTAAATAAGCCACAGAGATCTAATGCGCAACATAACAAATGTAATTAGTAATATGATCAATATTGCTACATTGGCAATCATATCAGAATGTAGATACTATCAAAGTAACAGCTGTACACCTTAAATTTATACAGTGTTACATACCAAATTTATTCAATTAAAAACAAAACAAAACAAAAAAGTACAAGGGGTGCCTGGGTGGCTCAGTGGGTTAAAGCCTTTGCCTTCAGCTCATGTCATGATCCCAGGGTTCTGGGATTGAGCGCCACATCAGGGTCTCTGCTCAGCAGGGAGACTGCTTCCCTTTCTCTCTCTCTGCCTGCCTACTTGTGATCTCTTTCTCTCTGTCAAATAAATAAATAAAATCTTAAAAAAAAATAAAAAAACAAGACTTCATAAGAATATATTTTTTAAAATAAACTTTGAAGTGTTTCTACCTTTGTTTACATGTTCTGAATGTTGATTAATTCCTCAACTCCAGATATTTGGACAAGGTGACTTTATGTGAATAGCTCTTTGAAATGTAATTCCTAGCTCCCTTCTCAGTATTCTACAATTTTGGTTCCAGAAACGAATGGAGTCTTGAAAATCCCCTCACATGTACTCTCTCACTGAAGTCTAAGAAACATCTTTTTCTCTAATTCCTGGCCCAGATTCAGGTTGTAAAGATTTTCCAAACACCTGCATGAATATTAGAAGATCCAAATCTGCTTAAGGACCTGGATGTTTTCATCTTTAAAAAATAAATAAATAAATAAAGTCTTGTTTTCTCCACCAAATGCTGGTCCAAGATCTGCTTCAGACATCACATATTCTTTCCAAAAAGGTCTTCTTCTTCTCAGGAGTGATTAGGAGAAGCCTGAGTGCTAAGACTAATCGTGAGACCCTTAATACCATAAAGCAAGAAGATCTTGGCTAGCCCAGCTTTGTGGGAGAGGAGAGAAAGGAAAATTTGGAATCTTTTGCTAGAGTTGAGTGATCTAACTTAACCTACACGAGAACGATGGGGGATCGGATTCCTTCAGACTTTCTCACGGTGGTAAAACACCACAGAGAATGTAGCTGGGGGTCCAAAGTTTAGACAGGTTGTCTGAAAAGACCCAAATCTTTTCGCTCAACGTTGTAGTATTTGAATTGCTCACGAATACTCTTGGATATGCTTGGAGTTCCAAGAATACGTAATGTCGCTCTAAATCCCACTCCTGATAAATGTTGTCCTTTTAAATATCCTAATGAGCTTACTGTCACTTTTTCAGGACTTGATGATGTTATTGACTGACCATGGACCTGCAGTCCTCCTCTCTTTTCCCGAAACGGTGACAAATTCACCATAAATCCTTGGCTTGCCCTTCTTTCACCTGCTCGTAATTGCCAATGGCTTGTAACTGCAAGAGGGAGCGGGGTACTTTGAAGGCAGACCTTATAAAGTGTGTGACCTCCGACAAAGTTACTTAACTGTCCCAAATTTCAGCTTCCTCCTGTGTGATGTAAGAGTAATTAATCACAGCGCCTACCTCATGGGTTTCTTATAAATATTACACAACATAATGCAGTAATAATGCACTTAGCCCAGTTCTGGCATGAAGGGTTTCATTTTTTTTTTTAAAGAAACTAATAACTAACATTTATTAAGTGCTTATTATTTACAAGGCAAGATCCTTATCACTTCATACCCATCAACCCAGTTAATATTTTTATTACCTCATTTTACAGAGGAAGAAATGGAGTCACATGTTTTTGGCCATTTAAAAGATAATAAATAATGTTGCTTTCTTCCTTTCCCAGGTTGGAATAGAATTGAGAGATAAATGTAGGAAAAGGACAGATTAGGGTTCTAAATATTACTCATATTATTGATAGAGTCAGAGAAGATGTCTTCTGATATGCAGCCTTGATGATCTTTTTTCCCAGAAGACAATTTACCCTCGTGCTTACAGACATCACTGGACAATCGCGGGTCTCCTCGGGAAGAGAAGCAGATTACTACCTACAGAGCAGAGAGCAGGCCAGGAGGCTTCCTCTCTGCAGGAATTCAGTTCCGGATAGAGGGAAGGAAAGACTGAACTCAGCATGCCTAGAGCCCTCCCTCAACCCCTCTGGTAGGTAATGGCCTCTGGCATCAAAAAGAATACATAAGAGGCACATGTGTGGCTCAGTGGGTTAAAGCCTCTGCCTTCAGCTCAGGTCATGATCTCAGGGTCCTGGGATCGAGACCCACATCGGGATCCCTGCTCAGCAGGGAGGCTGCTTTCCTTCCTCTCTCTGCCTGCCTCTCTGCCTACCTGTGATCTCTGTCTCTGTCAAATAAATAAATAAAATCTTTAAAAAAAAAAAAAAAGAAGAAGAATACATAAGAGATAAGAAGGGAATCCAGATGTTAGGCTAATAAAAACCTGCACAGTATGAAAAATGGAATGTAGGATCTACAAAGCCCTCCAAATAGCATCACCATCATCACTATCATATGTATTAAGATTCAATTTCTTACATAGATTTTGAACTATTTGGAGATGTTTTTTGTTTTGGTTTTTTAAAAAAACAGAACATTTACTCTGTTTCTATCAGCTTTGGCAAGTCGTGTTCCTCTAGGAATTCATCAATTTCATATATACAGTTTCAAGTTGGTTGGCATAAAGATGTTTATATATCCTCTTATTATTTTTTAAATGTCTGGAAGATTTCAACACTGCCACTCACTCTTCTCTCTCTCATGCTCTCTCTCTCTCTTTCTCTCTCAACTAAATAAATAAAATCTTAAAAACAAAAGTTACAGCATTTTCATTTTTTATTTTATATGTGTCAGTATATATATAATTTAGGTATTATAAAGTAAATAAGAATTACTTTTGAAAGAAAAATAATAAAGCTAAGTGCATTGAAAATGGACAGAACCGGATTCCCAGGGCTGATCCTTCGATACCGTGTGTCAGTGGGTCTGTCAGTGGCCCAGATTCCTTTCTCGTTGGCTTGCCAGCCCTCTCTCTTCTGTGAATCCTGCAGATGTTTCTGGAGCATTTAACAAGTGCCAGACATCGAAAGGAATCCATTCCCTGTACTGTTCCATTGACGGCTCACAACTACCACATGAATTTGGTACTCTTGTGAACCCCATATGAAAAAAAAGAAAACAAGAGGTACAGAGAAGGCACCCCCCCAAAAAAATATTGCCCAACAGTGCATAGCAGAACAGGATTGGAGCTCAGAGTCTGCCCCAAGTCAGATCTTGTGCTCTATGCATCTCAACCCAACACACACAGAAAAGAACGTATTATTTTCTCATTTTAAGTTAATCAATTCAAAGAAAATAGTGTCTGCTCTAAGTCCCACCAGGGAGGAGGCAGACACCATCTATATAAGAATGAATAAGATACATTCCCTAACTTGAACAAGTTTTCAGTCTGTTGAGAAAGACAAAGCATTTTGTTACCACCTGACAAGATCCCTTATGGGGTGGTCACAAGGACTTTGTGGAGTACCCTGGACCTACTGCTGGGGTTTGGGCGGAAAATTTCTAGGAAAATTTCCTAGAAGAACCGATATCTAAAGCTGAGACCAGGACTCAGGAGTTAGATAGACAGAGCGCCCTGCCAGATGCCTGGAGACGTGCCATGAAACAATTGGGAGCCACAACCCAGGGCCAGTGGTTGGGGGGGAAGCCGTGCAGGCAAGGGGACTGCACATGTGAAGGTCTGGGGTCGGACAATACCCCATTTTGGTTATGTATCATAGCAAGAGTTGCATTTCTAAAACCCAGATCTGATCATGTCATTCTTCTGAAAAGCTCGCTACAGAGAAATGTCCCAAGTCCTTGGCAGACGGGTCAGGCCCCTCACAGTGGGTCCAGCTTATTTGTTTGGTCTATTTCTACTACTCCGCCCACCGAAGAACCCAGCTGCCCCAGCCCTCGCCTTGCTTGTGCTCTCCCCTCTGCTTGTGTAACCCTTCTCCCTTGCCCACTCCACGAAGTTCCACCTCTTCTTCGAAGTCCTTTTAAATGTCACTTCTTCCCTGGGCCTCCAGATGAAATGAAATGTCTCTTCAGCATCATTTCCATGATCTGTTTCTTCATGCTTTAGTGTGATGTTTCAACCATTATATTATTAGTGTTCATGTGCTTCTCTTGTCTGATGGACGTTGAGCCTTTCACATCTCTTACACTTCTCTACCCTCGGCCTAGTGAACTGGCTGGTCCTCGATGGGCCTTCCGCAAGTTCCTTGGTCATCGAATTGATGTGACCCCTAGTTTTGCCAGACATTGGCCTGATAGTTCTCGTTTCACGTTTTTCCCCTTCAGTTACAGTCAAGCTTGTCAGTATGCGTGGCTCAATTTTCAGTTCAAGAAATTATGCCTCGTATAATTTCTTTACAAATACATATTTATAAAAAGTTCAAATAAGTGGGGTCAAGGGGACGCTGTAAGCTTCCCTAGAGTAGAATGACCACGGGGGGGGGGGGGGAAACTATAAGAAAAGCTTTGAAGTATAATAATTCAGCAGATATCCCACCTGCAGCTTTGGGGCCCGGATACAGGCACAAAAAGGTGCCCACTGAGTCCCCTCTGTAGATGAAGAGATCATTCACGGCCAATCTGCCAATTGGAGTCTCGGGGGCGGGGCCCAGGAATCTGCATTTGCAATCATCCTCAATCCTAACTTTCCGACATACACTCCCTCACTTTCTGCTTTTTCCCAGGCGATGTCTAGGCACCTGAAGTTCTGGAACCATTACTGCCAATAACCTTCCCTGGCAAAATAATCACTCACATTTTCACCATTCAATTGCACTTTCCTGGGAAGTATAACCAAAAGTACCTATTAGTGAACACCATGAGAAATTCAGTCCAGGGTGCCTAGGTGAAATCAAATATAATAAATATCTAAAAGTGTCAGTAATAACTTCAACATGAGAATAATTATAAAGATCTTGAACTTCTAGGCACTTCCATGTGAAAAACTGTAGTTATGAGTCAGAGAATTTGAAAAGAGATTTCATGCTAATTAATTATGCAGTCCTGGGTAGATGTATTTGTAGATGGTACTGTTTTAAAGTCATGATCCTGATTTCCTAACACATCCTTTTTGCATGAACATTAAACTTAATCGTTACTAATAATTGCCAGAAGTAATATAGCACTAACTTTAAACATCTGCCTTCACAAAAAAGATGGCAAATGTCACCATATGTTACACATGGTTATTATTATTCCAAATTCTGTTATTATTGCAAACTCATGGACCATGAGTTAAATCATGTTCGCAAAATTGAAAATCAGAGTGCAGAAAAATACAAACATTTAAGACACATATATAACAGTTTTATTGTGTGGGCGGAGAGAGTGAGAGTACTATTAAAATGGTCTCCATTTGGTATCTTTTTAATAATACTAGTTTGTGGCAAAACGTACAGATGGTTAGAGTTTGGTGAATATAATAATGATAATTATAACAGCATTTGTTACCACCTGCGCACCCCAACTGTGCCAGAGCTTTCTATACATTATCTCCAATCTTTATAATAACCACCCAAAGAAAGTGTCACTGCAACCTTTTCAGTTGAATAAACTGAGTAAGTAATGATCTGAGGTTACACAACTAGTTAGTGACAACACTAGTTTCTGAACCCAGGACTGTCTGACCTCCACATCTACGCTCTTTCTTGTTGAGATTATAAGCTGCATGAGGGCAGAACATTTGTCAGTTTTTATTCTCTACTCAAGTCCCAAATCCTTGAACCAGATGTGTTATCGAGCAGGTGCTCGATAAATAAAAGAATTAACAGCGTGCCGTCCAGATCAAGAATTTCATCCTTCCCAACTTCCCTGAAACAAATCCTTGATCCCACAACTCAATAGTATTAATCCAAGCAAAAGTAATATTCATCATGATGAGAGGTAAATTATAATAATCAAAAGTACTTGATTAATTCTAAAGAGAGCAAAAAAAAAAAAATGGTGGAGGGGGATAGAGGACAGGTGGGACAAATAGAAAACAAATACTAAGATGGAAAATTTAATCTCAGCGTACCAGCAATTGAACTTAGTATTTAGTAAAGGACAATTCCAAATACGAAAATAAAGATGTTTGAACTGTAGTTTAAAGTTATATCCAGGGGCGCCTGCGTAGCTCAGTCAATTGGGCCTCTGCCTTCAGCTCAGGTCATGATCCCAGGGTTCTGGGATGGAGCTCCGCACGGGGCTCAGCGGGGAGCCTGTTTCTCCCTCTCCCCCTGCTCATGCTCTCTCTCGCTGTCTCTGTCTCTGTCTGTCTCTCTCAAATAAATAAATAAAATCTTTTTTAAAAAGTTATATCCATAACATTCACTTAATTCTTTAAATTCTTCTTTTTTGTATCCATTTTTGTGGAAGAACGATGGAGTCTTCACGGAGTGAAGAAATTTGCAAAAATGACTCAGCCCATACACAGCAGAGTCAGGATATAAGCCCCCATTGTCTGGGCCAGAATCCTCACTCGTGACTGTTTAATACAGACTCGGCAAAGAGGGGCGCCTGGGTGGCTCAGTGGGTTGAGCCTCTGCCTTCAGCTCAGGTCATGATCCCAGGGGCCTGGAATCGAGTCCCGCATGGGGCTCTCTGCTCAGCAGGGAGCCTGCTTCTCCTCCTCTCTCTCTGTCTGTCTCTCTGCCTATTTGTGATCTCTCTCTCTGTCAAATAAATAAATAAAATATTAAAAAAAAAAAAAGACTCGGCAAAGAGAAGGTGTGGTTGAGCTCGGAAAGAACCATGTCCGGGGAGCACTATGAGCCGGGTGCAGCCCTACCTCAGTGAGAAACACAAGCTCTTGGGGGAACAGACAGGATTTCTGCACAGAGTCAAGGAAACAGCTGACATTTGAGAATATAGATCTGTAGTAGAACCAGTACGCGGAAATGTAGACTTTTCTCCAGCAGTGCCTGGTGTTCCTGATTAAAAGTAGGGAAAATGGAAGGTTGATCCATTCTGGATTTGAGTCTTGCTGCAAGGTGTCCAAGGACAAGATGGATAAGGAAGACAAGGCCTGGGGAGAGACTGGTTTATAAAATTGAGCTTGGAGTCTAGGCTGAATAGGGAGGTTGCAGAGTCGGCGGGGAGGGTGTATCTAAATAGAGCAAGAGGTGGGGAAACTGGGACCAGACACCTGTGCAAGGCTGGAGAGCAGGTATCCTGACGGGAAGAGAGGAAGAGACCTTCTAGGAGACAATTAGCCTCTCACAGAGAGGACCATGGGTGTGCTGACCACATCTTACAAGGCATCCGAGAGATAAATTAGAAACAAAGATAAAGTCAGTTTAATAGACTTCCTTCTATTATTAAATTTGGCAGAGAGACACACAAGCTGGAGGCTGAAGTTCACTTTTTCTTACCTGAACCACCATTTTCATGAGATCCTTAAAAACTCTGATCAAAGATCATTAAAAAATTCTAAATTCTTCCAGGTAACAGATTGCTTTCTCTGAATCACTCCGTTTCTTCTAAAATAGGGAGAAGAAAAATAGTTAAAATTAGCTACCTTTTTATAATGCACTTGCTGGAACTAATTAGTAATTATTTTTTAACATAAGCAGTTGGTGTGAGAGTGGTGATAATATATTTACAATATAAACTTAGCATCATTAATGAGATTGTCATTTCTATGTAGAGGCAAGACTGCCAGAGCTGTCACCTTTATGACGGAGAGTTGCTCTTTTGGCTTGAGGGTGGAAGGTGGTAGTTGGAAAATTCTTAAGAAATAGTCCTTCAGTCAGAATATATGTCATGATATACATTTGAAGAGCTGTAATGTGTATAGTTTTTCAAGATTTTTCCAAAATACAAGTGAACAGTTTTTATCCTAACAGCTTGAGTACTTTAAAACATTTATTAACATAAAGATGTGGCTTCTTTACAATAAAGTATTGACATGGGTGGAAACTCTTTGATTGTCTGATAATAAATGTGTCTTTTCATAGTCATTCTTAAGTAGCCTAATATAAGCCTTTTCCCTTCTAAATTCCCATATTTGGATTCGGAGTGAGACTTTCTTTTCACTTCTCATTTAATCGATGTTGGCACCAAACTCCCTTCTGTCAGCTTGATATTCAGCTCTGGTCTGACCTAATTCTGCTCCGGCTGTGAACTCACTCACTCCTCGCGGCTGGGCAAAAGGAGAAAGACATGGCGGAGAGGAGTTGATACCAAATCTTTCTCATGTCCGGCTGTTCTAGGGCATTGGTCTCATTTTAGCACTTTGAAAACATTCCCTGGACAGTTTGAAGAGCTTCCTTCATTCACACTGGGCCATGACTGAGCTGAACTTGATCCATTCGTCCTCTTCCCCAGCTATGCGGAGAGACCTCTTCTGGTAGAGAGGGGTCAAGAAGGGTGTATCCAGGGCGCCTGGGTGGCTCAGTTGGTTAAGCGACTGCCTTCGGCTCAGGTCATGATCCTGGAGTCCTGGGATCGAGTCCCACATCAAACTCCCTGCTCAGCAGGGAGTCTGCTTCTCCCGCTGATCTCTTTCCTCTCATGCTCGCTCTCTCTCTCCCTCAAATAAATAAATAAAATCATTTAAAAAAAAAAAAAAAAGAAGGGTGTATCCTTTACCCCCTCACGCTGGCAATGCTACCCTGTGTGTGTAATTTCCGAACGCCCTTCTGAGCATTGCGATGTCTGGTGGTGCTTGTGGACGCTGGTTGAGGTTCTACACATTTCCGTCATTATCATTTATGCTCTGGCAAAGCTCTCTCGTGTTTCCGTGAAAAGAAGATCGTCCTTGGGTTTTACCTTTGCTTGACACTATGCCTTTTCCCTCTGCTTGCTGATGTGATATTTTCCAACTAATTACTGTCACCATGAGATTGCGGATCTTAGTTATAGCAAAAACTCATAGCAGAGTTGAAATTTCCAGAATACAACTCAGATTGGGGAAAACATAGTTTTGATTTTTTCCTATAACTGATTTCATTTTGCTCTAGGTCTCCATTCCCAGTGATGGCCCCCCCAACACAATTTTGTTCTGCTAGAGAATGAACTGCCTAACTAAAGCCCATTCTCCCCTTCTTCCCTACTAAAAATACTTCAATTTTGTCCCAGTCACAAAACACCCAACCAAAATTTATGCTTCCCAGATTCCCTTGCAAGTAGATATGGACCCATAACTAGGTTCTGAGAAGTCAAGTGTAAATTGAAGTACTGAGTGTGGCTTCCAGACTAGTCCTTTAATGTAGGATAACTTAACTTGGAGCTTGGAGCATGCCCTTTACCCTCCCCCACCTTACTCCAGCTGACTGCCTAGAATGTTCCTGCTCTCCTATCACTTACTCACTGTATAACTTGATTCTGATACATTGTTTTGACTTGTGGTCACTTTGCCACTCTATCTTGTCTCTTCAATAGGAAAACATCAAAAGCAACTTAAGGTTGTGGACTGCTTCTTCAAGCTGGGTCGTGTGTGTGTGTGTGTGTGTGTGTAAGTGCTTGCCTGATCACACATACTTTGGTGGTAGAGATAGGGTTATAAAAATAATAAAAGAAAAAATCTCTGACAGGAAGAAGTGCATCAAAAAGATAAGACCTATTTGGTGAGCATAATAACAGAACATATACAGGATAGATACAGAAACACTGATACATAGAAACATGTAGATATGATATGATATAGACATATTTTAATCCAGTTTCAAATAAGTATCTTATACTAGACTATAAAGTATCATTTTCCTCCGTACATACTCAGAGTTTCAGCTGTCCCTCTGTTCAGAACTGAAATGCTCAGAAAGAATAATATGGGGAAAGGCTGCTTACCCTTTAGAACTGTGAAGAACTGGTAATCCCCTGCTCCTGCTATCTTCTTAGAAAGGACCCCTCATGACCACATATGAAGACACCCCAGGCAGACAGAAGATTGCTCCCTCTATGCTATGTCTGAGGACTTCTCCTGGTAATAAGAACTACTGGGCAAGTTATCACAAGGACATCCTAAGTGATAAAGGAAATCATTTAAAGATTAATTAAATGCAAATCCCCTTTAACTTCAAATGTCTTAAAAATACAAATGCCACATAGACAAAGACACAGGTCTAGCTATCTTTGTAACGTTTCTACAATATACACAAAGTATCCCACAAAGTGCAATTTACCATAAGAAAAATACTCATCCTGAAAGAGGTTAACACAGTAATATTTTCAGGGACCTGGAACCTCACCGAAAATGTTTCAAAATTAGAGTGGCATAAAAAGAGTGGTATTCGTAATAAATATAATTTATCTCACAGATTATCTTCTCAGTCATTTGACCTGTGGGTTAAAGCAGATTCCTGCTGTAAATTGCAGGGCAGTTTAGTAGCTCCTTGTGATTAGAGAGTGGGACCCTCTGAAACAATATTTTGAAGCTCATTTATTATATTATGATATGTGTGCAGGTGTGTCTGTGACAACAGCTACCTACCAATGAGTCAGGCTTCCCTTCCAAAGTACAGAATCGTGGCCAGGAAGCGATTGCCCTGGTTTCCGTGCAGGTCCACACGGGCTCAGATCTGGATGGAGAATGGAGGCAGGAGTGACGCGTGATACTGGGGCCCCTCAAAAACCTGCTGGTGCTCTCTTGAAAGCTCTCTGTTGCCCTCCATCCTCTGGTTGGAGCTGCAGGATCTGAGACCCTGGGGGATGACACCACCATAGAGCGAGCCAGGGTCCTTGAACCACTATGGGGAAGGCTGTTTGCAAAGGACTCACCTTAGACAGACGTTCAAGCAAAAAACAAACTGTGCTAAACCAGGGCAATCTGGGGACTTGCTTGTTATCCCAGTTAGCACTGGTGTAATAGATGTGACAGGCTGTGGTGTATCAGCCCCAGCCGAGCCCTCCCCACTCAGGGCTGTTCTTTTCCTTTCACTAAAAGTAACCGAAGAGAAGCTTCTTTTCAGGACTCCTTCCCCAGTTTTTGGTTCTTCACATTTTCTCTTTGACATTTTCCGTATAATTTTTTTTTTCTTATAAACAGCCGAAATTTATCTCTCACAGTTTTGGAGCTCCAGAGGCTGGGAGTCCAAGGTCAGCTTGCCAGTGTGGTTGGGTGAGGACCGTCTTCTGATTGAAGCCTTCTAGCCTCACATGGTGGAAAGAGAGCCCTTCTGAGTCTCCTATCAATCTGTTAGAGCTTCAGTCTGGGTTTTCTTCCTACAAAGGCTACTGTGGCCAAGGGCTGAGTTCGGGAATGCAGTAAGCAGAAGGAGAAAGAAGCCATAAACACAATCCCCTGATGGTGTGCTCTCCTTCACAGTTTTTTCCCCTTTCACATCGATGCCTCTTTTCCATCCCAGGACCATGAGACTCACTCTCCAAATCCTGGCTGTCAGTGCCATTCTGAGGTCAGGAGGGAAGTCACATTGCAAGAGCCTCTTCTGGACTCTTTCTGGAAAGGACAGAGCCAGGGGCTTGTTGCATAAAGAGCACCGAGGACACCCAGGAAACCAAATCTCATTGTGCTCATGACAATATGGTGCCCAAGGGCTCTAACTTACAGTTTTGTTTTTGTTTTTGTTTTTTATTCCCCCAGTGTTCCCCAAGGCTATGCCAATGAATAATGACCATTGCAAATCCCTCCAAGGAGAATCAATCATTGTACAAACGTAGCTGCTCCCTCATGTAATACCCCTGGAATTTACATCATGACAACATTCTCATTCCATTTCATTAATAGGAAACTCCCTTGAGAAACCATCACATTTTACTGCCTTTGTGCTGTGTTCTTGAGTATGTAACAAGTTTAGGACTCAGAATGCAGTTAAGTCTACTCCAGAGTATGCCCGTGAGCACACGTGGGCATATGTGCGTGAATGTGAGTGAGAGGAAGCTCCTATTCACTTCAACGTCGAGTGGCCTGCACTGGCACCTGAAAATGCCTCTTGGGGATTGAACCCACGTGGGTTATGGATCTCTAGAAGGATTCAACATGAATAGTCAGAAGTCTTCACTCTTGTTACCGCCATTTACTCACAACCAGAGTGATGTTATGTTTACACGGTCACGGTGTGGATCCCAGCTCCAACACTTGCCAGCTGTGCCATTTGGGTATAGCCCTGAACCTCTCTGTTCTTCAGGTTCCTCTTCTGAAATATGGGAATTGTAATGATACCTACTTCATGGGCTTCTGTGAGCATAACATGAGATGAATGTAAAATCCTTCACAGGGAACTCTAAAAGTAATCCTCAGTTTATATTAGCTACTAATAAAAATAATTTTAAAAAGAGGGTTGCATCATCTACTGAGATTACCACGTTCACCACAAAAGACCTCCCTGCTATGACTTTCACCTTCCCTAGGTCCTCATAAGCCTTTCTACACTTTGCTATCACTGTACTTAGAATCCTTTATTGCGCTACTGACCACATGTCCATTCTTCCTGTTTCTTATCCTCCTACCCACAGTACCTAACATAGCACCTGGCATGTCGCCCCACTTGTTGAAACCCATGAGATTTCTGTTTTCATAGATTAAAAACTCAGATATTGGCACTTTTATGTGGTTCAACCCAGAGTCGGTCTTTACTAATATCTGCTGATGAGGGAATGAATGAACGATTATTCCCTCCCCCTCACTGGCCTACTACTAGTTGACAAGCATCATAAATGACACCATGATTTTTGCAAACACTAATTTATCTTCCCAGATACATGTTAATACATTTGTCATCTCCCAGTAGAATTTTATTAGAAATATGTTCTATCTGTGAGTTATGTTTTTTCATAAAATGATAGAGACAGTTCATAATATTGTTCTCAAGCAAACAAAAGATTTAAGAATTATCAAAGGTGATCACACACACATTCACAGATAAACTCCCATACACACTATGGAACGAACCACTCTGAATTCTAAACTTGTTCATATTCATCCCCTATGGAACCAGCTCAAAACACTGTGAAGTCCCATAACTTATCAGTATATTACCTGGAAGCCAAATAATTTTCCTATCCCCCAAGTCCTACTCCCAGACCCAGCCATCTATTCTAAAAATGATTATAGTTGTTACACAACCGGCTCCAAATGAGATGAACCACAGAACAAGCAACACATATGAGATGATTGTGTCTCGTATTTTACATCATCAAAGAATGACCCAGATCATCTGTTGACGATTCCCTCTTTGGGGATCTTCTCTGATCAAAGAAGCAAAGCTGGAACATATCATAGGCATTGGGGTTCCCAACACCTCAGGTAAAGAATGTCACATTGTGACCAACATCTTGCTGAAGACCAGCCTTCCTAGGTGGGACACGACTTGTCAGAAGTTAAGAAGTTCTGTCCCTTCTCTGATGGTGAGCCGACAGGAGACTTGCCCACCCCCGTGTTGTGTGACTGAATCAGCAAGTGCAAATCCAAACGTCTGGGGAGGCAGGTAGGTTGCGTAAATAGGAAAAGGAAGTTAAGTGTGAAGCAATGAAGGACAGTGAGGAGTGTGACAAAGTCTTCTGTGAAAAGGCAGCAGACGTTCAGTTCCACGCTGGTCTCTGAAGTCAATGTTGCCAGATTTTAGGATTTTTAAAGAGAAGTTGGAAATTTGGATGTTTATGAGAAATGTCATGGCTTTTGTGACACTGCGTGTATCATATACAACACGGCTCAAGGCAGATCTGACCTGCGGTCACCATGTCCAACCCCCACCACAATCCATGACACCTTATGCATACAAGGCACTCCGAAATGGAAAGAGAGTTCTGGTCAAAATGTTCAAAGAAAGCTCTAATTTTAAATACTTTCACTTAACATTCCTGAAAATATTCTGACACATGTTGGAACACATGTCTCGATTTTTAATTTGGAAAATACAGCTTGAATCTCTCTAGTTAGCATTTTGGATCTCCTTAAAAGTTAGTAGTAGTCCCACCAGACTGAGAAAGAGAGAAGAAACAGGCCTACATACTAAAGGGTGAAAAGTGCCAGACAATATGTTTATTTTAGGGAATAAGGGATGTTACACACCGCCTTAGTCTTTCAGGTCCTGGTGCACATCTTCTCCCCTCTCACTAGCTCACATCTCTCAGAATGTAAGTGCTTTGGCTCTGTTATTAAGAAATTATGTTTGAGTCACTTTCAGAGGTCTAGTTCATGACAAGACCACATCCATTGGACAATGACTATTCCTTTCTAAATGTTTCAGTCCAACATCAGCAAAGCCTGCTTTCCAGCCTGACATTCTTCCAGTCCACTAATCAACAGAGAGCACTCCTCACATTCCTGAGACACACACACACACACACACACACACACACACACACCCCTTCCCCATGACAGAACACGCAGTTCGGTTCTGGTGTTAGAAGCACAGTGAACTTCTCAAGCAGCAAAGTGAGTGGCAGGGAGACAGAGGAACCCGAGGAAAGCTTCGCCTCCCCTTCGGCTCCCACCCCCAATTAAGGAGCCCCGGACTTTTAAGGTCTACCGCATTTCCATGTGGGGACAGAAACATAATTCGATAAAATGTACCCTTTGGACAGGAAATGGGAGGGTCGTCCGTTGGGCCAGAGCCTATGCAGGATAATAATGACACTGTCTTCGCTGGTGTCAAACCTGTATTTGTGAACTAGCTCGCAGAGCAGACACAAGGCACTGTCTTTAGACACTGCCTGCTATTGAGGACAGGGAACAGCAACAACAAAAATATCCCGTCAAGCCACCCAAGTCAGATAATTACCCTGGCTGCAAAACATCCAGGCACAGAGCACTGGAAACCTTTTAGGGGGTCCTTTATCGGGCCCTGCCTTTTCCAGAATGAGGCTAATTTGCTCCTATTTCAGCCAGCTCCAGCCCAGAGAGCCGGCGAAGGAGAGAGCAGAGAATGAACCGTCAGCGTTATTGAAAAGATTCGTGATTAGTCACACTCACTCACAGGCCAGGCCCTTGCCAGACACCACACCACTCATTAGCAGACCTGAGAACTGGCGCGCCTCCCACAGCTGAGCAAGGGCTCCAGGCCTGGCAGGCCCCCAGAGACCCACAAAGCCCTGTGTTCTCCCACACCCTGCACTGAGAAAGGCCAGTTTGGGCAAGCCTGGGTGCAGTTGGCTCCCCAGATGCTAAGTGAATCTGTTTGTTTTATGCTCTGTGTTGCTTAAGGTATTATCCTTCAGGAGCTCAGCCACTGTGGAAATCCAGGTACTATGTCCTCGCGTCACACTGAAACAGTTACCTGACCGGGGCCGCCATTTTCTGCCCAGGCTCCCTCTGGAGCACCCAAGAGCCGGGCACGTCTGTGATTTGTCATCCTCCCTCGTCTCACATTCAGCTACAGCTCTGAACCCTGCTCTTCCCAGAACTGGAAACGTTTCTTCTCCTGGTCTGAGTAATAGCAGCAATTATAACTTAAATCTACAGTGCTGGCCATTGGAAGGCTCAGGGCACTGAAGACGAATCTAATTCATTGGTGGGAGACGGGGTGGGTAGATTGACCTCAGTTCCCATAGTCATGGGGAAACTGAGGCTGAGGGACAACAGCACCTACTTAGAGACATAAAACAAGGAAGAAGAGTCCAGGGCTTGCTTTCCTGTTCATATTTACTCTGTTCATTCTAGCTACAATTCCATAGAAGACACCATTTCTAATTAGGACAGTAAGCCATTTTCCCCTTAATGAAAGCACCACACTCAGAGTTATAACTCCATAAAGCTCCATCAAAACTAATCAAAAAGATCTGGCTTCTGTTAGTGTGCCCTGTGTCCCCTTCGGAGGTTCTGAAAGCAGAGAGCACGGGGTGGAGATCTCACAAGTGAGCACAACAGGCACCGGACGTCGCGGTGCTTTGTACCAGATGTCAGAGCAGTGTGGAGCCATGGTGGGCTCCGGGGGAGGGAGGAAATCATCTCTGGAAAGCCTGACTCCAGACCAGAGCTCACACAACTCAGTGTATGCTGAGATACATATTAGGTTAGGTTGACGGTGCCTGCAAAAGGGACTCTGGCCCTAGAAGAAACTCAAGTGGTTAAGAATGATCGTGGATGGGGTGCCTGGCTGGCTCCGTGGGTTAAGCCGCTGCCTTCGGCTCAAGTCATGATCTCAGGGTCCTGGGATCGAGCCCCGCATTGGGCTCTCTGTTCAGTAGGGAGCCTGCTTCCTCATCTCTCTCTGCCTGCCTCTCTGCCTGCTTGTCATCTCTCTCGTCAAATACATAAATAAAATCTTTAAAAAAAAAAAAAAAAAAAAGAATGATCGTGGATAATGTAAGTATGACTCAAAGCACCACATTCCATTTCTGGAGGCTGGAACCGCCCCCACACAGGCTTCACAGAGGTGTCGCCGTGCTGACCCAAGCAAGTGTGGTAAGGCCCTGGGGAAATTCCTGTGAGTTTCTAGAATTTTCAAAACTTCCTGCAAAGCTCCTAGACAAGTAGTTCATTTAAAGGAAGCACATTGGCAAACCCAGAGATTTTGTGTGAGGGTCATTAACCACAGTGGACACCCAGTACTGTGCGCTCCCGGTCCTCCGAAGTGAGGGGCAGTGAGTCAGAGGGAATGTGAAGGGGCATAAGCAGTGTCCATGCCTCAGTGTATTCTGGGGGCAGGGGAACCATTGCTCCTTCCCTGTGTGAGTCCCCGAGCCTCTCCCATTCGCTGTGCTCCTCCATAAAAAGAGGCAGAGCCTAAGACAAGGGAGCAAGTTAAAGGAATACCTTACTCAGCCTTAAAAGGAACTTACTCGGGAGTCACTCTGGTCTCCTACGGTCTCCCCACCCCCACCAATTCTGGGCTGTCAGCCAAGATGGCTATTCGTGACCACGGTGCCCAACAAAAGCCAGAGTCTTATGTACACCACCAATGTGTGCAGTCTACCTCTGAAAGCATGCGTATGTGCATACGGGAGACAATAACTTTGCCTTCAATCTTTGCATTATTGGCTTCCAGAAGGCTGGTCATAATAATAGCTGACAATTTGTGCATACTTTTCCCAGGTACCATCTTAAGTGTGTTGACTCTGAAAGCTCTTCCCACAAGTCTGTGAAGAACTATGTCCTTCGTTCACATATGAGGAAACTGATACACAGAGATTTCCCAGTCACACAGCCACGAAGTGGCAGGGCTGGGATTTGAACCCAGAGCTCAGTGTGTTTAACCACCGTGCTCGTTAAGAAAGGACAAGAGGATTCCACGTGGACACGGGTTCTTGTGTGTCCGAAGTGCTTCTGAGTGTTTAAGAATACCTCTCTCTTCAGTGACATGAAGATTGCATAGAGAGGCAACAAAGATTTAGGGAAATAAGGCCGAGGGGAAGTTCAACATGATGGTCAAGGACAAGGGCTTTGAGGTCAACAGATCCCACTGAGGTCTACTGTCCCTTGCAGCTATGTGACCTTGGGCAGTAACTCAGTCCTTCGAAACCTCATTTTTCTCACCTATAAAATGGGATTAATGAAGGTCTCTAGCTCCCAGGGTTCTTGGGATGTTAAAAGAAACAGGCACCCCTAATAGCATTGCACAGTGACTGGCCAACATCGAAAGAATAAATGTGGAATCAAAGCGCCCGTTATTAAATGCGGTGAAATGAATAGCCGTTAAGGAAGGTAAAGTTTTTCAAAAAAAGATTTAATGTCTACATTGTGTTCTTCGTTGTCAAATTTGTCATAAAGACTTAAGAAGGATAAATAAGAAATGTCCCTTAAAATGGTAATTTTGGATTCTTTCCATAGTTTGGCTATTGTGGACATTGCTGTACCCCTGGGGATAAAAATATATGTTTATAAAAAATAAAAAATTATTTAAAAAAATGGTAATTTTGGAAAATAACTCCCTCTCTTCTGGCTGCTGTCACCCAGACTTCATCCTTTTGTCCTCGGGATCCCGTAAATAATTCATAGTTCTCAGGGAAGAGTTAAACCTGGCTTTTCCGTGTCTTGATTCCAAGCCAAGGGGAGAGCAATGCCCCCATTATCCATGGGGTTCCGTCCGACAGGTGCTGCTGGGTGATTGTGGCCAGACCTCAGCCCCCCATCTGATGCTCTGGGGCAGGGCACGGTTCTGCCCCATCCCCTCCGATCATCCTCATCTGTGCCTTCGCAGGTCCTCACCGCTCAGCAGCACCCAGGCTGGTCGCTGGCCAGGAGCCTGTATTCCTCACACAGGTCCCATCACTATAATAACCACATTTTCTGCTGCGGCGAAGAGTAATTGAATTAAATTGGGCCGCATTTGATCCTGACTATACTAATTGCCTGATCCAATTGAGGCCTCCGTGAGGTCGTGTGCAGAAATGAGTGAAGCAGTCAGACAGATGTCCTTGTCCCGTGGGCCTGGCCGGCACATTCTTCTTCCCATGCACGTCCTCGAGACCCTCCTCCTCGTATAGAACCCTCTGGAGGGTGATGGGTTTCGGTGGGCTGAGGAGCAAATCAGGGGAGCCCTGGGCATGGGGGGAACGTAGTAGAGCTGGCAGGGAACAAAGTTTGACGGATGTCACAACACATGGGCATGCAGATGTTTAAACAGGAACGGATGCAGGCACGGGTTGTTGGTGACAGCTATAAATATGGGCTCAAAGAATACTCTGTGTATGTGTGTGTGCGTGTATGCGTGTATGTGTGTGTGTGTGTGTGCGTGCTTGTGTGTGTGTCAGATGGTGACTGGCAAGCAGGAATTAAGAGTTTTGCTCTGGTAACCTCTCAAACTGTTCACGGTTTAAAAGTCACATGTATTTGGCAAACAAGCAGTTCCAGTAGTCTTTATCAAGAGTAAATTATGTGGGTATGTTGCTTATCTAAAAGTAAATAAGAAACACAGTTGACTGCCTTTAAATGTCTACTGAGCTCCGTTTTCCCTTCTTTCTGCAGATAAAATTAAAGATCAACGTCAACTTCAAGATTTGCCAGCAGGATGCACAAAGGGATAGCAGGAGAGGGACATGGGGGGTGATGCCTTTAAAATCATCTGCTTCTGTCATCCATTCCCTTGTCCCCACTGGTTCCTCGATCCTGGCATCACCGCTCATCCTTCAGACATGAAACTGAGTGCTATTGCAACACCAGATCCCATCTCTCTCGCCCACCCTTTTGTGATCCCTGATGGCAAACACAGAAACAGAAAATTGCTCACATTGTGGAGGGCACCTAGAAACTCAGCTCTGCTTGTAAAACACTGACGAGGTTGTCGTCCATCTGCAGGGACACAGCCTCTGTCACTTCCTGTGCAGGTGTCCCTTGTGGATTGGTCTTTGGCGAACCAAATTGCCAAGCTGGGAGGAAAACTTCATTTTGACTAGTCAGCCAGAGCCGACCAGGAGGAAAAAATGCTGAGATTTTGAAAACAATAATCAGCAGACACACATAAGGACTTAGGAGGGCAAAAATCAGTGCCCTCCTTAGAAGCCCAGAGTAGATGGTTCTACACCCTGTCTGTCCTCATGTTATTGCTCCGACGGGAGGTGATGGGAGGATCTCCTCCTTCATTGATATTCTGAAGGTTTGGTTTGTGTGTGAGGATAAGGATCTGTGGGCCAAGTGAGAAAGGAAGTCCTAAACACCCAATAATTTTTAAATTATGGGTTATGACACATTAATGACTCCCAGGATGGAGAAAGTTTCCATTGGGTGGTATGATTCAGCCTCATAAGAGAGCCCAGTGCCTTCAATTTGAACCAACTTGGTTCTCAACCCACTAATCCTCCAGAGTCCAACCAACTCCTTCCAAGCAAGAGGTCCTCCCAAAATGTGGCATGAATCACCATTACGTTATTGATACAGTCAAGGGAGTAAGTCTTGCTGCACTACAAGGAGGCAGCTTGGAGTTTTAGGTTAAAGACTAAAGCAGGAGGACTAGAAGAGCACCCCACAGGCACCCTGACCTACCTATCCTCCCTATATGGTTTTATGACACTGGGAGAGACCTGAGTCCTCAGACCTGAGAAGTGCTGTCCCGGATCTCATGAACACTGCCGGCTGGTTCCTTTCTATGGACTGTTAAAGTTAAGTGAAAAGTGGGAGCTCTGTCAAGTAGGTATAGAATGTGGTAACGGAATTCTCACGGTACAAACCGGCCTTACATACTCAAATCTCTGGGGCTCACCATGAAATTCAGCGCCATCTTGGCACTTTCTCTGTCTCCTTCCCCTGCTTCCCTGCCTGCATGGCTCTTGTATATGTGGACTTCCTGTAGGTGCTGTCTGAGGTCTTGTCTTCCCACTCCATACACACTTCCCAGTGTGGAGAGTTTTGGTTACCACATGCTCTGGAAATGTCCAAATCCAGATGTTTAGTCAACCTTCGACAAACGTCAATGAAGAACCCGGGCCAGGCACTGGGCCTAGGCAAATAAATAAAACATGACGTTGGCAGTTGAGGCTCTCATGTACTTTTCTAAGCGAATCCTTGCTGAATTTTTTTTATTCAAGTTTACAGTAATAATAATAGCAAGAATGATTTTTTCAAACCTGCTAATATTTGTTGAGAACCTACCTACCTACTTCGTGTCAGCTGCTCAACACAAGGCATTTTCCGGCTCCCTGGAGTACTCACTCATGGGCCAGGTGAGTCTCCAGGGCTCATCCTCATCCCTTCCCAAGTGGTCATGGACCAGGTCACATCTTGATAATGTGTTACACGTCATTTTAGCGCTGACCTTACGGACGTGGTCCTTCTCATCTGACTTTTGTGATAAGAACTGTAAGATGTTGGTAGATAACAATTTAAACTTGAACTAAACATGTCTTGCGTCTCTCTTAAGCTTCCAAATCAGTGCCCCAAGATTGCAAACTGAGTCCTTAAAAAAAAAAAAAAAAAAGGCTACCTTTTGTAACCCGTTCCCTGAGTGAATCAGGTTTCACAATATTATGTAATTAGAACAAATATACACGTATATTGCTCCCTCAGCATCATCCCCTTCTGCTCCCCTCCCACACACCCTACACCTGACGGGCGACATCACCCGCTCTTCCTTTGTTTCGGTCTTTGCTTGTTCGTGCCGTGCCCTCCTCTGGAAGGCCCTTTCCCTCCTCACCTTCCGTGGACCCTTCCTTCCCGGCAGCTGTCCTGACCTCTCCAGGGGCAAGTAGGATGTACGTTCCCATATCTGTGTTCCCACGGAAATGCTTTCCCAGCATTCCCCCTTGTTGGGGCAGTTTTCTGTTTACATTGTTGGTTCCTAGCTGGGGAGAGTGGTGCTTTATTTACATCTGTTTACCTAGTGCCTACCCGTTGCTGGCTCATAATACGTACTTAGTAAATCCGTGTTGAATGAATGAATGAACAGATAAGCCATTTAAACAATGACTTGGATTTAGTCCTTGGAGAATTTGAGCATTTACGTTTGTAAGATGTCCATGTCTGATAGGCTGTGGCTACCGAGCCTCGGGTACCGCTTTAACCCTTTGTAAAAGTTGCCTCATTTAATCCTCCAAAACCAGCTCCATGAGGTAGGTGGAATAATTATGTTAATTTTTCAGACGAGGAAACAGAGGCACAAGGAGGTGATGTCACACCCCTACGTTCCCACAGCTAGCAAAAGGCAAAGCTCCTCTTGGAGCCCCAGATCAAACGCCCCATCTCCCCCTCAGGAGACTCCCCCCCTGCCAACAGAGAAGCTTGTATGCAATTGGACAGCTTGATGATGCAAGGTCGTGATGACTACCCCCCCAAAACACATGCATTTGGGAACCCGTGAGGCCATCTTCCTCCATCCCAGATCCTCCCAGGGTGTGGTAAATTTTAAACACTGATTCCATTCTGTCTCCTGCCGTTGTCCTGCCATGGGGGCTCACTTCTCAGCATGCCGGTCTTTGGAAAGGAAGAAGAGGAAGACACGTAAGCTTTGGGGTCACAGAATCCTCGCCAAATGAGAAGACAGCCTTTATCATTCACGGGCAGACTGACCTTCCCGGGGTTGGTTTTATCCTCCTGAAGATGAGTCCAGAACCAGTGTAACATTGGTTGATCCTGGTGTCTGTAAGACTAAGATACATGCATAAGAAGAACCAAGTATATTTGCTTGCTTTCTCTGCATGTTAATTATTTGAGTCTAGGGACCTCTGGGTTTTGAAAATCAAGCTTGTTAGAATCGTACCTTTAAAAAGCATAAACCAGGGGCACCTGGATGGCTCAGTGGGTTAAGCCTCTGCCTTGGGCTCAGGTCATGATCTCAGGGTCCTGGGATAGAGCCCCACACCGGGCTCTCCGTTCAGCGGGAAGCCTGCTTCCCTCTCTCTCTGCCTGCCTCTCTGCCTCTCTCTCTCTGTCAAATAAATAAAATCTTAAAAAAAAAAAAAAAAAAAAAAGCATCAACCAGGTCCTGATGATGCCCTTCTCTGCATAAAGCCATAAGCTTTAGAGCATTGTCTGCTCCTGGCCGTGACGTTGGCGGCACCAGGGTCTTCTCACTTTCCTCTGGCTCATCCTCCTCCACCTTCCATAGTGGACGAGGGTGGAGTCCGCCTAAGTGAGGGAGCCCAGGGGTCCGGAGGCTCGCGAGGCCCACCGCTGGGTGGCAGCACACCGCACTCCTCCATCCGTGGGGCTCCCCTCGGGAGCCCATCCCCACTTCTCCATTACCTCCATTGCTTTTGACGCAATTTCTCGGTTGCACTTTAGGGTAAGAGCAAATACTGTTTGTGTGTGCGTTTTATGCGCTCCTTCGGGATGACATGGAGCCTCGCCAAAGCCAATAAACGCATTTCATTAGACCATTTTCACTGGAAGGTTTTTCTCACGCAAAATTACCTACAATTAAAAACAGAGAAATTTTCTCAGTGTGGCACAGCTTTTTAAAAGGGACAAAACGCTTATGGAGAAAGCAATTTATAATGTCAGTACTAGTTTTAAAAGGAACTCTTAGCTCCGGTCTCTCTGCTCAGGCCGTGGGCTCCCATAATGGCCTCTCATTTGAGCCCATTGCCATGGGAGTAATTAGGCCACACGCTCCGAGGGGCGACTGGCTACAGAATCAAACAAGCAGTTGGGTTCAAAATGAGAAGCAATTTCTATGTGCGTGCGGGAAAGAAGCAAGATGAAGTGGGGAGGGTCCAGAGAGCACTGTTTTACGTGGGAGAGTGCTATGAACAAAAGTTTCGAAATAAAACATCAGAGTAAGATGATAGCGTGTGTGAAGTAAATGAGATGATTTTCCCGAAGCTCCCTTTCCCTCTCCCGTATTTTTCAATCACAGCGCTTAGTTAGATGGTCCCAAATAAATAGCTCTTTACAGATGCTGTGATATTTCCTGTACCAAGCATTCCAAGTGAATAATCTCAATTTCATAAAATCTTGGAGAAGAATCACAGACTTCATGGCCATCGACGTGACCTGGGAGTTCCTCTTGTCCCATTCCTCCATCTTCATGAAGGTTCAAAGTGGAACTTTCCCAAGAGGATCAAAATCTACACTGGAAATACCATGAGATAATTTTTCTGAGGCCCAGGACAAAGGACAAGGCCACGGACAAAATTCCCTCCATGTACAGGGTCAGGTTTTCTGTCAAGGAAGGCCCACAGGATCTGGAGTCAGCAGACCTTGGTGAAAGTCTGGGTCCTGGAGTTCACCAGCCCTGTCACTTGACAAATCATGTGATGCCTCTGCGCTTGGGTTCCTTCAAAAGCTGAGATTCTAATCTATGTCCAGTGATCGGGTGAGAAAATGGATAGGAAAGTGCTTTGTAAACCAGGGAGTGTTACTCATAGAGCTGTGCTCACTCCGCCTGTTTCTCCTGCAAGAAGCCAAAGAATCCAGTCCTCTACCACTGAAACCCAAAAGAATGGACATCTGCCAAGCAGGGCTATATCTCTAAGTGCAGGCTGTGCACCCTGGGAGGAGGTGTGAGCTCAGGAGGAGAAGGGAGCATGAAACCCAGCTTCCTCCCAAAAGGGATCTGCGCCCTTGCCCAGATACAGCCTTGATCTTGGGCTGCAGCTGTGTGGGAAATGACAGGGAACCTGGATCTGGCTACTATCTTGCAGAGTGACTCTAGGTTCTGTCTTCACTTGTTCGGTTACTCATTCAAAATAAATAGTGATTAAAGACACAGGCTCTCGAGCCGGGCAGCCTGGGTTCAAATCTTGGTTCTACCAATGACCTGAGAGGTTACTCCAAGATAAATACAAATTCTAGCCAGTATTTATTGAGCATTCAGGCACGCTAGCACTATTCCCGAGGTTTTATGCATGTGTGTCAACTCAGGTGATCTTCGCAACAGCCCTGTGAGGTGACCCTGTCATTATTCCTTACATTCCAGATGATGAAATCAGGACCAGGGCACTTGACAACTTGCCCATGGTCACTCAGCTGGTGAGTGGCAGGCTCACACACTCAACAGGGGTGCCAAACTCCCCTTAAAGATATGGGTCCTATACTAGCATCTTCCACTCAGTAAAAGCACCCGGTGATACCTATTGTTTGTTGTTTCTTTGCTAGATGCATGTGGGACATGCAAGCTCCCCAGTCTCACCCCATAAAGGTGACAAATAATAAGACCCACTCTATTCATTCCCCACCATCGTCCTGAGGACCGGGTCAGAGGACCGTCCTGAGGCATTGTATAAAGCTCTAGGTGTGCTTTTGAAAGTGCAAAGCAACTACATTTGGATGGCGCACTTAGCCTTAGTTCGTTCTAGCTGAATCTGATGCAGTGCCTTTGTAAAAGGAAAAACTTGATTCAAGAGATGCATTATACTAATCTTCCTGTTGGAATAAATATCATCTGGTGCTGTGCCAAGTGTCTAGAACTCCATTTACCAAAATCACCGATGTGATTTTGTAGTTCCCCGAGTGTCTCGTTGACTCCAGCCCTGTTGTCCTAACTCTCTGCTGTTTATTTTCCTACAGCAGAGGACACTTGAAGCCATATGAATGTCTGTTTTCTTTTCTAGGACTGGTTTTCCCTCTATCGGAATAGCAGAGAATTAAGCTTTCTAAACAACCAGTAAACATGTATTTATTGAACATGTACTATTTGCAAAACACGAAACTAAGGACTGTGTTTGTTGATGCTTTCCTCAATTTATGACTATCATTCTGGATTAATTCTGTTATAATTTTATATTACAAGGATCAGGGAACACAGGCAACCGGGGATCCTTCTCCGTTTTATCTCCAAGAATATCTCATGGAAGAAAATTGAGCCTAATGTAATTTGTGAAAATGTTAAAGAGCACCATGGTTCTTTTTGTCCAAAAGGCAAATTTCTGAAAAAGACAGAATCATAGTAACATGATGTTAATCTCATTTTAACTGAAATTTCTTTAACCACCTACTCTGACCGAAGTTCCAGGATATAATATTTACTAGCTGTGTTACCTTGTACAAGTTACTTAACCTTTATGGACCTCAGTATATTTATCTACAAAATGGGGGCAGGGAGAGATGCTCTTGAAGCTCTTGGAAAGCATTCATTACTTCATTTAATCCTCTCAAAAGTCCCGTGAAGTAGATGTTGCTGTCCTCTGTTACATCTGAAAAAAACAAAGCTTAGCTTCCTGAACAAAGCAGTATACCTAAGTTCTCATAGTGGTTGAACAGCCACATGAAGACCCAAATACACTTTCTTTACTTCAAAATCCTGTGCTCTTTTCCCTGGGACAAAGACCAAGCCAAGGAAGGATTGCCACTGGAGAATTTGAAAGCCTAGACCATTGATGCCAGATTTTATTACTATTCAACTCTATTGTCCCAATCCCACTTATTTGGACACTCTGGCCCCAGAATTTCTTGGTATCTATGTTTGCAGGTCAGTACTCAGAGAACTTCTCATAAACAGTTTCAAAATACAAATGCTCTATTTCAAAGGTAAGCAAAGCCAAGTTGACTTTAAAGTCAGAGTTCCATCCCCCTTGCTCCACAGCCAGCTTTGTGTGTTAGAGGTCAAGTTTTCCCAGTGATAAGGGGGACTTCACTAGGAAGTTCTCAAAGCAGGAAAGCTGAGCAGGAGTACCCCAAAGGCCATCAGTGGGGACATGGCCTTGAGGGGAGGGCTTTATCTTCATGGACTTGCCACCTGGAGTTAGCAAATACATAATGCCACCTGGGCATTAGCAAATACATGCACTTTCTGCCAAAGGTTATGCACCTAAAGGAACAGCTGCCATCGTTGGGATTGCCTCTGACCATGGCACTTGCAATGAAGAAATGATTCCGATGTCTAGGGAGTGAAACGGAGAAACTCCCATAGGGAATACAGTGGGCTTTTGTACCTTAAATCTTATGATAGTGCGGGGCGCCCAGATGGCTCAGTGGATTGAAGCCTCTGCCTTCGGCTCGGGTCATGATCCCGGGGTCTTGGGATCGAGCCCCTCCTCGGGCTCTCTGCTCAGCGGGGAGACTGCTTCCCTTCCTCTCTCTGCCCACTTGTGATCTCTCTCTGTCAAGTAAATAAATAAAATCTTTACAAAAAGAAAATTAGAAAAGCACCTGAAATCAGAACACTCCCCTGTGTTTTATTTTTAAAAAACCATGAAGACTCTATCCCCCAGCAGCATGAAATAGGAAATGCAAAAAAAATGATGGCGCCAGCTCCAGTCATGTCCCAGTCTTCCTCCCAGAGGCCTTCCTGAGGGAGACCAGTTTGGAGTCTGATGGACGACAGGGTCAGCTCCAAGCCCAGCTCCTCCTGAGCCCAGCCAGGCACGCAGGGGACCCTTCTGCTGCTCTCAGGAAGACCTCCCCTTGCCATTCCGCTCCTCTGAAGAGGAAGGCCACCGCATTGTCCAAATGCTCGCATTATGTCCACAGGGTCCTGGAAGCTGAGGTGAAGGCCCGGGGCTGTAGGCCTGGCCCCATCTCCTCTGTGCTCAGACACTACAGGCCGTAATTCCCTGCGTGACGGTGCTGTGTAAACTCGGCAGCCATTTCCGTATCCACCCTCTGCCTCCTTGGCTAAATGAGTGCCATTCTTAGAGCCTTCTTTACTAACGTCCATGGCCCACCTCTGAGGGCTCCACAGAAAATTCTCTGTTCTGTGGTAATTCAGGTCAGATTTGCAGAACCCAGATTCATTGAAGGATTAAGTAATTTTCCACATTGGCTGCCTTTTGTGCTTTAAGTCAGCCAAAAATTGCTTAATTCTCTGCTGGACTCGGAGTGCATAGATTTTAGCCTGAAATTCCTTGAATCATGAAAGAATCCCCAGGACCCGTCCACTTAATTCCATCTACCCTCAGCATGAGTGCAGGGCAGTATCTGCCATGAGACCCAGAGAAGGATCCACTTATATAACTTCGGAGAGAGAGAGAACCTTTCATGATTGCGGCAAAGCAGAAACCATATTATGCCATCACTGGTTTTAGTATGCAAAGCTAGTGTCATTTTATAAAAAGAGCTCAGTCAGAGCTGAGAGACAGGAAGCCTGGATTCTGGTGTTGTTCCTACCACTTGAAAAAGTAAAAGGATTCTTAGCCTTTTTTTTTTTTTTTTTTCTTTGTAGATCCCTTTGAAGACCTGCTTGTTGCTTTGGAACCTTAATCTTGTACGTAGAGCATTTGAGGGAACAGATAACAGAGTCTACCCCTCAGGGGAGGACATCCTCCCCAGCCTATTTCTGTAGGCTTTTTTGGCATTCACACCCACAAAGGCCATTAATCCTGCCTTAGGAGAAAAACGATCTAGCAGGTGATATTTTTAAGGTTCATGAAGCTAATTGTCCCGTTAAGCCTTGAGAGTAAAAACAGAGGAGTGTTGAGAAGTTTACAGGACTGGTGGGGTAGCTCCGTCTTGTCCTCGGTTTTCATAAAATGCTAAAATTATCCACAGCTCCTCTGAGCATTATTCGCCGTTCCATATGGTTTATATCCTGGCAGTCAAGCAATTCATCAATCTGTTTACATACTGATGTTATACTTAGATTGATATTTAACTCTCCTCCAAATCACCGCCTTGTGAAAGATTTATAAATGACTGCTTCGCAGTAATAGAATAGATGTGGCACCAAATGGAAAATAGGAATCATTTCGTTGCAAATCATGGTCTCTTTCTATTTACATATACGTAACCACGCGTTTACACACACGCACAGGGAGCGGGCTGTGTCAGAGCCCCCGACATTGGGACATATGCCAAATACTGAATGTTGATTTGTTACACAACAACCAAACTTCTGGGTGTGAACAGCCTCACATAAAAAAAAAAAGGTATATGAAGTAAATGTATAGCTATCAATATGCACATAAAAAGTATGTACTTAACTTACCACTCCCTTTTCCTACTTGTTTTTATTTCACGGTAAATGTCACAGTGGTATTTGAAATCTGTCAGGAGACTACAACAATATATGGAATAAATAGCCTTTTTTTTACCCCCCTACTCCTAGAACATCCTAGAATCCAAAAGTTGGAAAGGATTTTAAAGGCTGTTTACTCTGGCCTCCAATGGGATACAGGAAACCCCTCTTTTGGAACCTTGACAGGTGGTTATATGCAACTCTGCTTGAATACTCCCGGTGATGGGAGCTCACTTCTGTATAGGTTAAAACAATTAGGAATCTCTTCCTTATATCAAGCCAGAATTGTTTCCAGGTAATTTCCTTGGCAGATCTAAAATAAAATCTGTCTTCCTTCCTCTTCAAACTAGCTACTTCTTTTATGTGTCCCATTCTAATCAACAGAACCACCAACCAGCTGCTAGAAACCAGGTCCCACATATCCCTCATCTTCCCATTCAATTGCTTACCCAACAAACCCATGGTGTGTATCTTTGTAAAACAGCATCTTGGGTCTGGTCTTCTGTCCATTCCGAGGCTTTTATCACTCATTCTTGGATAACTGCCATAGCAAATAATGGATTACCCTGCCTCTAATCTCACCTTTACTGTCATCCCCAAAATGGAATCAAGCTTACCCTCTGTAAAACCCTGCAGTGAAGCCCTATAACAACACTAGTGCTGATCAGATTCTGGCTCTGCTCCCCAGTTGTATGAATGTACATACGTATGTATGTCTTCATGCTCCATCTAACACCCACACCACTGCAAGTTCCAGAATTTTGGAGCAACTTATGGTGCTAAATTCATTCCTATCCTCTTATCCATTGTGCTCATAAAAAAGTCACTATTATTACCATTGATTTTTAAAATATTTTATTTATTTATTTGACACAGAGAGAGACAGCACAAGCAGGGGGAGCAACAGACTCCTTGCTGAGCAAGGAGCCCGATGTGGGTCTCCATCCCAGTCCACTGGGATCATGACCTGAACTGAAGGCAGATGCTTAACCAACTGAGCCACCCAGATGCCCCTATTATTCTTATTGCTGTTACTCTCCTTAGTATTGTTAAAGTTTCAACGCTAATTAGCGGTACTGATAAAACTCAGAGCTCAGATGATGGGCTGCCTTCCAACTGGGATACTAATAAACCCCAGACCAGCAGTTGGGTAAATCAGCCAGTGACAGAGCTGACTCTTCAAATTATTTCCAGGCCGTTTTTGAAGTTCTGTTCGGAAGTTAGTTGTTCAGAACCCCAACAAATTTCCTCATTGAAATAACATTGCAGGTAGGGCCAGCCCATATGGATAAACGGAAATACTCCACACATGCCATTGAAAGGAAGAACCATTATAGCTCTCATGAGAGAACAACACAAGACTGTTATATATCATATTTTAGCTAAGCAAAAAAAATTTATTTAAATAAAAAATTATTTATTATTTAAATTTTACTTTCATTATTTTAGTCAGCTCTTCTCTAAAAAATAAAAAAAAATAATAATAATAAAATTGTCCTGAAAGGACTATAGGATTACCAGCATTGAAACCCACTCACACTCAAGTCTAGGTGACAGAGACTAGATTGTTCTCTAGCGCAATCATCTGTGTGAGCTCCCACCCTCACCCAAGGGCTTGACAGGGGCAAGCACACAGTAAAGTTCTCCTAGGTGGAGACAAACATTTAATAGTGAGCGGTTAGAGGACACAGGAGCTCGAGGGTGGTAAGGTGGATGGTGGGGGAGAATTGGTGAGACTCCAGGGTTAGCTGAACTCTCTTACTGGTATGGCTATACCTCCTCCCTAATTCCTTTTTTTTTTTTTTTTAAGTTTTTATTTATTTATTTGACACAGAGAGAATGAGCGAGAGAGACAGACAGAGACAGAGAGCAAGCACAAGCAGGGGGAACAGCAGGCAGGGGAGAAGCAGGCTCCCCACTGAGCAGGAAGCCCAATGAGGGGCTCAATCCCAGGACCCCAGGATCATGACCTGAGCAGAAGGCAACCACTTAAATGACTGAGCCACCCAGGTGCAACTCCTATTTTTGATGGGTAGAAGGGAGAAAGCAGGTGCTAAGTCTGAAATCTTGATAATTAATTTAATTTAATTATTGATAATTAATATCAAAAATTTATAATTAACTTGGCATCCTGTGCACAGTAAAGATTCCAATATAACTATTTGAACTAAGAACCATGATTTCCCTCCTAAATTAGCCAAAAAGAGTTTATTCAACCTGAATGACCCTGAGGATTCTGTTAGTCAACAGACTACCAACAGACTCTGTATTCTCCAGCAGGTGGCCTGTGCTGGGAATTGCCAAAATCCATGGAAATGTTACTTTAATCACCCAGACAACCTTAGACCCACTAAATTGATGGTTGCCATCAGGTACTTATGTTCTTCCCCCGGGGCTCAGAAAAATAATGTGAGTTTTCATTTCTATTCTACGAGTGTCCTCAGTGGAAATAATAACAGCTTCTCCCTACAGCTAGGCCCTGTTTAACTGACAGGTCTGGGCCTGACTGACTCATGAAGGAAATACACTCTCTCATCTCCCTGGGGGCCCCCAGATCTTGCCATCTCTGATTGTTCGTCTGGAACTAAACTTACATACATCTCTTAAAACCAAATGTTTAACGAAAATATATGTGCATATAAAACACCTTACACAAGTGCCTAGAGCCTTATAATCACCAAGAAATGGAAACATCTCCTTGTTCCTCAACTGTCAAATGAACATGATCCATGCGTTGTACTACTTAGTACTAAACAATGAAAAGGAACAAACTACTGATATGTGCAAAAACCCAGTTGAATCTCAAAGGCATTATCGTAAGGGAAAGAAGTCAGACCCAAAAGGCCATATACTGTATGACTGCGTTTGAGTGACATTCTGGAAGAGAGACAGGAAACCGATCAATGGTTGCCAGGGGCTGAGTAAGAAGAGGTTGACCTCACAAAGGGGCATTTGGGGAGATGATGGAACTGATCTAGATATTGATCATAGTGGTGGTCACATGGAGCATGTGTTTTCAAAACTCATAGAATTGTACAATAGAAAGAGTGCTTTTATAAACTTAACTCAAAACACTTTTAATATAAAATATCCTGTAAGAAGAAAAAATAAACAAACAGCTAGATGAGATTATACTACTCAACCCTGATAGATGGTCTGGTGGATGTTTTATCATTGAGAATGGTTAAAATGAGAGCTAACTGAGGTCAGGAGTAAGCAATATCACCCAGCAGGGCAAGCTGATTGCTGTTCTGAAAGATCACAGAGGGCCCTTGTGGGAACAGCATCTCCAACTTGTTGCTTTCTAGAATTTATTGATAGTGGAGGAGGGAATGGCAAAGGGACGGCTCGAATAAAAGCCGAGCATGGTGCCTGAGGGTACACTGCCTCTAGAGCCAGGGCCAGAAGCTCGAATGAACTATGGGCAAGAGTAAGATGCCGTGGATATGTAGTTTCCAAGTGCCTCCAGACAGCATCTCATTGAATCCTCCTAAGAAGTCTAGAACAAGAATTTTCGTCTTTGCTGTGTGAGTAAGCAGAGGCTGGAGCATATGACTTAGCGAGATTACAATGAGGTAGTGGACTGTAGAGCTGGGCCCTGGGGTTTCTGGTTTCCTGCTTTCTTGGTTGGTGGTGGTGGTTTAAATGGTAGTTAAGCTCTTCATCCCGAAGTGAGCCCATCATCAAAGTAAGAAGACTGGTGGAGACAGATAGAAGCTTTTCTTTCACTGCAAAGATAAAAATTAGAGTAAATTTCTGGAAAAGAGAAAGTAAATGTCAAGATTTTGTCCAGAAGAGTCAGACTATAGCTGCATAAAACCAAACATCTGATGTATAATTGTGTAACTCAGGGCAGTGCACAGGAATTTTAACTACACAATTGAAAACACCCAGATATTTGGAGTTTCGAGATGAGCTGTCTGCCATTTTCCATGTGGCCCAGGCTTCTGGCAGTGTTTGGCTTCCATACCTTTCAAGGAACCAGGGGAGGCACATGGCCGCTGGGTTTCTGGAAGAGCATTTCAGTGTCTCACAGAGTTCTGTTGTGATATCTGAAATCTCTTGACTCCATGTAAAAGAATGGGAAATAAATCACACCTTTCACATATCTTCCTGATAACATAGACCCTGCTGCTACATTGCACAAGGAACATAGATCATGTAATGTTTTTCGTTGGCATAGGAACAGCCTTGGAAAGTTTCAAACCAGAAGGGTCAGATGTTAGGAAGTTTGTAGCAGGGAAAATTCTTGCAGTGGCAGCTGATAAGCCGCATATCCTGACTAGACTCTCTCCTCTTTCTGGCACACTGCCCAACTGAAAACCAGAGTCCTGTGTGACTTGGGAACAGTCACACGAAGTGGATGGTGTCCTTGCACCGCACCCGTGCTTAAAGACCTTCCGAGGTTCTGCCGTGGCCGCATGGGAACGTGAGGCCCAGAAAGGTTGAACACGAGGTTAGTGCAAAAGGAAAAGAGGAACGGGATGTGACAAGTGCCATGTGTGTGCTGTTACAGGTCACGCTGAATCCCCCTTCCATCAGGGTGTGTGTCAGAAAGAAGAAAGCGTTCTGAGGAGGTTTCAGTGTCCCCTGTTGCTACCGGATCCTCTGGAGGTTGGATTTTTTTCCCCTCTCTTTTTTTCTGTGTCTCAGTTTTGCTCACCACCTTCTGGCAGCAGCTTCAGAGTGAAGTGGAGAGCGTTGCAAAGGCCTCTCTTCCTTTGTTCCTCTTGTTTTTTCCTTTGTTTGTCCAGTTGGAGGAAGAGCCCAAAGTGGGTAAGAGGGCGATAGGGCAGGGAGGGGCACTCCCCAGGGAGCAGGACAGAGGAAAAGCTGAATCCCCCAAGGGCAAGTGCCTTAGAGGATTCCGAATATTTTTTTTTTTTTTAAGATTTTATTTATTTATTTGACAGAGAGGGAAGCAGGCTCCCTGCTGAGGAGAGAGCCGGATGCGGGACTCGATCCCTCCGGCTCTCTGCTCAGCAGGGAGCCGGATGCGGGACTCGATCCCAGGACCCTGAGATCATGACCTGAGCCGAAGGCAGCGGCTCAACCCACTGAACCACCCAGGCGCCCCGAGGATTCCGAATATTAATAATGATTCATGATGATACATCCCCGTGCTACCTACGACCAACCTTGAACTGCATCGTGCTTGCTGCGAACTAGTTGGTGGAAATCTGGATTTTCAGAGAAGAGGGACAAGGAATTCATACTCCATTGGTGAAGACTCGACTTGGAAAATATTCATTAAAACCTCCTTTAAATGGCCAGCTTCTTTTAGTAATATAGTTTATTTATTTGTTTGTTTATGGATTTATGGGTTTATTTATTTATTTTCGCTCTTTTCAAATTTTTATTTTCATTCCAGTTGGTTAACACACAGTGTTGTATTAGTCCCCTTGATTTTATTTTTCACTTATTTATTTTTCTTTCATGAAGATAGAAATATTTATATATATATATATTTTTTTTTTTTTTTTTAATTTTTGTTTAGGGGCACCAGGGTGGCTCAGTGGGTTAAAGCCTCTGCCTTGGGCTCAGGTCATGACCTCAGGGTCCTGGGATCGAGGCCCACACCAGGCTCTGTGCTCAGCAGGGAGCCTGCTTCCCCCTTTCTCTGCCTGCCTCTCTGCCTACTTGTGATCTCTGTCAAATAAATAAATAAAATCTTTTAAAAAATTTTTTTGTTTAAATTCGAGTTCATTAACATACAGTGTAATGCACTTTAAATATGGCTGGACCTCTAAAAATGCACTTTTTCACATAGCTCGTTAGAATCACAGCTATTGCGGTAAAGTGAGTCACACCCGCCATAAAGTCAAAGTTTCCAGAGGAGAACATTCTCCATCTCTGTCACCACCTACCTTAATACTCTGGTAAGATTAATCTAGAAGCAGAGAATGTGAGCATTAGGCTGAGCTGAGCAAAACCTCTGTCCCAGGCCACAAGGGGGACATTCTGAACATTGTTCCTGGCAAGGTGTACAGGGTGATAATGCATGCTTTTCTGGACCAGAGTCAGTCAGTCTGTCCCACAGCAGAGCAAAAGGCAGCTTTCCAACTTACATGGAAAAGGAAGAAGGAGAAATCTGGTGGCAAGAGGGATAAGCTTCCTGATCGTTTTACTTTCCATTGCTCTGGGTTTTATGGGACCAGCAGGAATGAAGCAAGTGCATGAACTGTGAGTGAAATAAAGCAAACCAATTGCCTTTTCAACCTAATGCTTTTAATCCCGTCTCTCGGTCAATTTAACCTTTGAGGATGTCTGTGCCCGGACTGTATGTTACAAGGGCAGATCACAAAACATCTCTTGACTTGGCCCCAATCCTGGTTGTGGAATTAAAATAAATAGCAAAAATTCTGTAGAAATGATCCACAGAAGTTGTGCTTAGAAACCCTGAAACTACTTCAAGTGTAACAGTAAATATTTGTTGATCCAATTATTGGATCCCAAGCACTGTATGGGGCAGCAAAGCACCCACTATGAATACACCCTGCACGCCGGCCTCAGAGTTTTGCAGTCAAACTGAAAGACAAATACACACCAGACAACCCCACGGCTATGTACCAAGGGCTAACGCAGGGGCACAGAACAATTGCAACATGGAGGAAGGAAGGTCAAAGCGGCCGCTGAGGTAGGGAGGGGCTCTGCCTAGGGAAGGATACTCCTAGAAAAGGGGGCTTCAGTTTAGCCTTGCGAGATGAGCAGTAAGTGACCAAGCCAGGAGACCCCTATTCAGGGCAATTTTTGCTCCTAGGGAATTCTCAACTCCAAGAACATTGAATTTTCCATCAAGATTGCTGCGAACTTGATTTTTCCGTGAAAATACATACACATGCACAGACATACCCTTGCCCTCAGTCTTGTCAGATTGAGAGCAATTATTATTATTTTTTTTTGTTCTATCTTCCCACATTATGGATGTATTTAGACCTAAATTCCAATGGTGAATAGGGAGAAAATGTACCTCAGTTCTGTGATTTCAGGCACTCTAGGGAAAGATTTAGGGTAGTAAGTGAATAACAATTAACAGTATTTTCCCATCTGATTGGCAGATCATATGGTGTTTGCTTTTTAGAATTAATTTAGCTTTCTAGTAAGGTTATCTTGCACACTTTCCAGGGTCCCCTGATATAAATAGATGAAGCAGTAAGGAGGAAATCAAAACAAGTGTGCGTGTGTCTGGAACATCGTGACAACTGTGTAGAGTGCAGGAGGAAAATCAATATACACGAGCCCAAGGAACAGAAAGCTGCGAGACACAGCTGGTCACTGCCACAGCTTCAGCACGTCAGCTGGCTGGTCAAAACGAGCTAGAAATTCGGGTCAAGGAGAAGCAGCCTGAGGTGGCGGTGAAATGATAGAGGTGTTCAGCTCCTCTAACTTATTTTTTAAAAATCGGCTTAAGTTTAGCAAATTTCTTTCAGAAGGAACTAAAGAAAACCTCCTCACTATTAATCAATAATGAAAAATGGTCCAGTTCCAAAGTTGCCTGGGGCAAGTATTTGCCAATGGCAAGCGGGGGACCATGAGTAAATATTTATCAGCCTAAATAATCTTAGTTCCCTTTTTTTTCTTTTATGTGGGGGGAGAGGGGCAGGGTATTAAAAAAATGCTCATAGTCTGATAATATTTACATTTGTTTAATTTGTAAATCTGATTAACAATATGCCTTTCTTGATGCAGATTCTGCCAAACCAAAGGGGAAGTAGGGTTGCCCATAAGACCAAGGTTTAACACTGGGAAACCCCTCAGGGCTGGACAGGCCAGGAAGGGAGAATGAATTCCCAAATGAAAGTAGCCATATTCCAAGGAAAGGACTTCAGGAGTGGGGGAGGGGTATTTGTCAATAGGTCAAAGCACTGGATCGCTCCAACCACTGTTTTGGCCCATTATGTCTTCCTTTACACATCATACAGGAGCCTAGGATGGGAAGCTGAAAAAGGAGAATTCTCTTCTTTTTGCACGTGAGTTGTCTGGCCAGTGCCTCTCTCCCATGGCCAGCTCAGTTGCTAGCAGACACAGCTGATCAAATGTTTGGTAAGTGGCACTCTCATCCACCCACAGACAGTGGGTCCATTCTGGTCCATTCTGGGTTGCTAATGTTCATTACCAACCATTTCCAAGAGGATTTGACAAAGTTCTCCAAGTCCAACGGGATAAGCACCACCTGGGAACTTGTCAGACATGCAAATCAGCAGGCCCCACCCACATCAGGCTGAGTCAGAAAGGGTGGGGGGAGGGAGGGCCGCTGAAGCTGAGTTTTAAATCCTTCAGGTGTTTGTGATGCAGACTCAAGCTCGAAAACCAACACTCTGAAGATAGATGTCAAAAGACCAGATAGGGGGCGCCTGGGTGGCTCAGTGGGTTAGGCCGCTTCCTTCGGCTCGGGTCAGTATCTCAGGGTCCTGGGATCTAGCCCCGCATTGGGCTCTCTGCTCGGCGGGGGGCCTGCTTCCCTCTCTCTCTCTGCCTGCCTCTCCATCTACTTGTGATTTCTCTCTGTCAAATAAATAAATAAAATCTTAAAAAAAAAAAAGACCAGATAGGACAGGTACACTTGATACACCTGTTGCCAGCGAGAAGAGTAATGTTAGAATGTAGTACCTGTGCTTAAAGAACTTTTATTGCCATTAGAAAAAAAAAAGCTGATCATTTTCTTTCCCAACTAACTTAAATCCCCAAGAAGTAGCCTGTTTTCCCATCAGGTTGAACTCAGGTCCAGAGTAACCATTTTCTCATTCCGCAAATCTTCCCCTAAAAAAAACCCCAGGGAACAACTACACCCTGAACTGTGGAAAGGCACAAAAACAATTACCATTTTAATCAGAAAGGATGCCTAGCAAATATTGATCTGTGGCACAGTCCTGCCCTGGGGATGGAAATGAAGTCATCCTTCAGGGTAAAAGCATCAATAGATTCTGGAAGAATGTGATGGGATGTCACCTTCTTCCTCCTATCTTTGTTCCCGCACCCCATCCTCATCACACCCGCCCTCCCTTCCCCCAAGAAACAGAAGTCTGATCCTAGAAGAGCGCAGGTGTCCCTCCGCGAGGGCCTGTTGCTTTCTGCCCTCCAGGATATACCCCATTCAGGGTTGCCCAGCAGCCTGGCTTTCTGGCCTTTAGAAAGGGTGATGGATTCATTTAGAATCAGGGTCTCCCGAGCTAGGAGCTCAGGTGCTGCAGAAACGGCAGGTGGTTGGAACTGACTTGACAGCAATTAAATGTACAAATCTTTGATTAGGCTCCCGGGAATGGAGTCATTAGCAACCCAGAATGGACCAGCTTGCTTTCCACCGCCTCATTAGCTGCTCCACCGATGTTCCTTTAAAAAGCCGAGGGGAGGGGGAAAGAAACCTCTCCCACACAGAAGTCGGGAGGTTGAGTGACAAAGGCTGGCAGGGAGGGGAAGAAGCCAGTGTGAGCAAACAGGTGCCCTGCTTTTTTGCGGTGCGGTAGTTAATATGGAAGTTCATGTTTGCTGGACTGTGAAATAGCCTACCTGATTCGTCGGCCCCAAGTGTTTTTCTTTTTTCTTTCAGTCTACTTCTTCAAAATCCCTAGTTGGCTCACACTTCCTAGCCAAAGCCTCAGCACGCCAGGAGCCCCAATCTAGACTGACTAGATTTTGTGCGGAGCTGCTGCAAGGCTCTGTCCACCCTTGGGGGGGGGCACAGACTCTCAGTGTCAAAATTCTCGCCGGAGTAGCCCTGAAGTCTCTGTGATCCGGGCTGAGATCGTCCTTGGGGACAGCCTTGTCACTAAGAGAGCTAGAGTCTGGCTAAAAACAGCCATGCAGTTTATGTTATCTTCCCAACTGGGAGCTTTAAAACAAAAGAGAAGTATTCTCACAAACTTAATGTAAAATCCTGTGTGACCATTTATTTGATAGGAGGCTAATTCATTGTATAATTTCTTTTATTGTTCTCAATCTGCCAGTCACGGGATTAATAGTCATAAAGCATGCTCCATGAACATTTATCGATCACCTGTTATAAACCATCTATTAATTGCTGTGGGCAACCTATGGGTGAGAAGACATTCTATCTTTGACTTTGGGATCTATTAGAAAGAAGCATCACATACACCTTTTTTTATGTATGTATGTATGTATGTATTCATTCATTCATTCATTCAACAAACACCTGCGATGTGCTGATAATTTTAATCACTGTACTTGTCAGTAAAAATACAAAGGACAACAAAGTACAATAATTACAATTGCTTCTCTCTGATAATCATTTTACATGTTAAAACTCATTTAATCCTTGCAGCAACTCTCTGAGGTAGTGGTGATTATTATTTTCGTTTCAGAGATAAGAAAACGAAAAGCACAGAGCAGTTAAGTAGTTTGCCCAAGGTCACATAGCTAGTAAATAGCGCAGCTAGAATTTAAACCCAGACAGTCTGGCAGCTTCACCGCTATGCTATCCTCCTTCAAGTTGCTTCCAACTTAAAAAGGAAGATAAAAATCAAAAGCAGCCATCTCAATACAATGTGATAAGCGCATCTGTGCAGAACACACAGAAAAGTACTTGGTAGGCAGAGAAGGGAATTAAGTGCCTGTGGAAAAGAATTCACACTGGAAACGATGTTTGATCTGGGTTTTGAATTAAAAAGAAGAAAGGCACAGCCTTTCAAGAAGTTAAAATCTAGTAAGTTACTTCACTAAATGTCTTTGACACGGTTATGACACAGTCGTTGAAACAAAGATATCAAGTATATGGGGAACCTTGAAAAGGAAGAGATCGCATCTGAATGTATTAGCAATGTATTAGCAAGGGTTCTTTTAAGGAGACGGTATTTAAACAAAGTCTTTAAGAGCTCGTTAAAGTTTAGGATGGAGTCTCTCAAAGAGTAGAAAAGTCAGGAGAAGAGGAAGGTAAGGATGGGACTGGAGGAAGAAGAAGAGAGAAATATTCCAAGGAGTTGAAGTGAGATTGGAACAATGTTCCAATCATGTTCCAATAAGGTTGGAACAATGACTTGTCTGAGCATGAATGAGAGATTTTAATTCTAGAAATCTATGAAGGCTTTCAGAGGAGGAGAGTGAAATAAAAACGACTTAGAAATACCAAGAAAGGAAATTGAGAAATACCATTTAATTAATATGATAAAAAGTACATTTTCAAGCTAAGAAATGTAGCATATTGTTTTTATTCAGAATAATTCAGAGTTTTTATGATGCTCAAATATGGCAACAGGAGTGATTCCTTGGTAAACCATCATGCGCTTTACAAATACTATTTCTGCTTTGAGCAATACATTTCTATGGTCTTCAAGTCAATGCTCTTCTGTCCAAAGTTAGGGTGATACTCAAGCTATTGGCATGTCTCCATGGCTAATGAATGGGAGACCACGTCAAGAAACGTTTTCTCTTGTAACTGATGAGTATGGAAGGTCTTTCTGAATATCCGTCAGATAGTCAGAATGCACGTGTTCCAGGCACCTTGGCCTCCCCAGGTACACCCTGGGTACACCCTGGTGTACTCCCTGTGGTACACCCACCGTGGTGTGGGCTCTTTCTTTCTCTATCCATTCTGCTGATGGAGTAGTCCAGAACCAGGGAGAGGAAATAATTAATGCTCTTGCATTGCCACCACCAACAAGAACCAAAAAGAAAGATGGTCCTGATTAAATTAAGGTAGCACAACAGCTTCATTCACTATGTTCTTTATTTTCCCATCCAACCAATTCATTCTATTAGACCACAGCCCAGCCTGTTTATTTTTTAAAATAATCTCTAGGGACTCCTGGGTGGCTCAGTCAGTTGAGCATCAGACTCTTGGCTTTGGCTCAGATTATGATCTCAGGTCATGAGATGGAACCCCATGTTGGGCTCCATGGTTCTCTCTCTCCCCCTGCCCCTCCCCCCATATTCCACTCACACTTTATCTCTCTCCAAACAAACAAAGAAAAACAATAGTAATAATAGTAATCTCTTTACCTCTCTTGCCGTATTCTTATTTTGGAGGGGGCAGGGATCTCTGGATTCATTTTCTATCACATGTTCCAAATGCTTGTTTAAGTGATTTCCTGATCTTTTTTTTTTTGCCATTTCTATCTAGAGCTGGATGGCCCCCCTCAAGCAGGTCTGGGTAAATGTTCCCCCATCGCTTGCTAAAAGCACATAAACACTATGCTATCCCCCAGGTCACTGGGGAAACCTCTGATTGCAATGGGAGGTCATCCAATGATTCTGGAGTTCCCAAAAGCTGAAACTGATGCATAATACCAGGATAAGGACAAAGAGGTATTTGAAGTTAAATATATTGTTTTTCATGATTGTGAATTGGAACGAAAATGAAAATGGGATCTAATCTCTCAAATAATAATAAGATATACAGCACTGCTTCTGAGGTCATTTCTTTCCCTTGAACTTCTTTGGGATAAACAAGGAGACAGAAGAACTACTGTTAGGTTCTTGAGCCTGTTTTCAGGCATGTGGCTTGCTACTATTACCTCACAGGACCCCCAGTGGGCTTGCGTCCCTGGACTTTCTCTGTGCCTCAGTGGCAAAACCCAAACCTGGAGTAAACACTGAAACCTGCCCTTCTCCCCCTATTCCCAACCCATTAAGTGAGGGAGGAAAAACATTGCCTGATAGTTCAAATGAGCGCTGCCCCAAATTCACGGTCTTCTTTAACTGAGCTTCAGGACGGAAGCTCCATCTTTCTTTTGCCCTTGCTCAGCATCCTTTAAGGAGAAATTCCACTTCTTTCCAACTCTCCAGAAAAGTTTAACAACCTCCTGTATCCTTCACTTAGAGCATATGGTCTCCACTTCACCTTTTTAAAAACCCCAAGACTGTTATATGCAAATTTCAAAATTGCCCTCCCAACCCCACAAAGAACTTCATCCCCTCACCTTGCCTAGAGTTTCATGAACGATGGAAAACATGGTGTTTTTCTTTGCTTACTTTGTTCCTATTCCATTCTCTACCAACCTCTTTCCTCTTGTGCTCTTGGTGTCGTGTCCAGCTATCTTCTGTTGGACTGTCATCTACCAAATACCTTTTTCTCTTGCCTTCACAACTTCTCTGTAAATTCTTTCCTATTAGATAGAAACTTTCTTCAATCTCTCCCACTAGCAGAGGGAGAAAAAATGAAGCATCCTTCAACTCTGTCTAGCTACTTTTCTTTCTTCTTTTCTTAAAACAGATCTAAAAAAGTCAACTTTCTCTGTCTCCACTTCCTCATCTCTCATTCCTTCCTCCCCTTCCTGCTCTCCTATTTACCAATCAGTTGGCTCTTCTGTGTCCTGGTGGGCTTCCACGTAACACACAAGATATGTGATGTCTTCCTTCTTCCTCACACTCTCTGCTCTCCTGATGTCCATCACACTACCTTCCCTTACTTCTCCACAAACTGCTCTGATTACTCCTTCTTGGCTTTATAGGCTGCTTTTCCTCTTATGTTCCTTAAGTAGTGGTGTTTTCCTGGATTTACTCCTTGGTCCTCTGCCTTTCTCAACCTGCATTCTCTTCCTAGGCAATCTCATCCATTCTCATGGGTTCTATAACCACCATTGCACTGGCTATGTCTTAACCTGTACTTGTAGCCAGGACCTTCCCATAATCTTCCCTGTTATATAAGCAATAGTCTTCTGGACCTATCCAGCTGGCTACCCACAGATTCCTCCCACCCAGCTCTTCTGAATGATCTTAGGTTCCTATACAAGCTATACAAGCTCCTTTTCTATGCTCCCCATCTCAGTGGATGGATCACTATTCATCGGGTCTCCCAGATTGGAAGCCCTGGGAATGTCCTTAGCTCTTTCTTCTCTTTCTCCAACTCCTGTCACGTTTACCACCTAAAGCTCTTAAATACACCTCTTCCTTATCATCTCTTACCTGAACTACTATAATAGCACTAACAGGACTTCCCACTTTCTGTCTTATTCTCCTCAAGTCAGTTCATGACATACAACCCTGAAGAATCTATCTAAATTACAAATCTGGTCATATTATTCTATGCTGAAAACCCTTTTAAAAATTCCCATTGGCCTGTAGAATAAAAATCAATAATAAGACTTTTTTTTTTTTAATCAACACTTATATCTCTGGGCTCATTGCTTACCATGCCTTGTGTTCCACTGCCTTTCCAGTAACATGGAACTACAGGAAGTTGCCATCATCATAATTATCATTGGTTTTATTCCATATGTGTTTACCATGTACTAGACACCTTGCATGTGCTTTATACCATGTACTTATCACAATAGCCCTGTCTGATAGATACTATCCTTTTTTCTCATTTATACACAAGGAAACTGAGTCAGAAAGAGGATATATAACTTGCCAAAACTTGCATAGCTCATGAGTGACAGAGATAGAATTGCAACCCAGGTAATTGGACTCCAGCACTCACTCTCTTAATTTTATCACACATTTCATGGCTTGGCTTCTGTTCTCCCTTCTGCCTGGAATGCCTTGTCCCACCCTCCGTGCCCTTACCTCCCATCTTCTGCTTATCCACAAAGACTTGGTTTAGAGCTTAACAACTCCAGGTCACGATCCCTGAACCCCGGGGCTGGTGCGGTGGTGCCCACGGTGCCCAGGTATGTGCTCCCTCCCAAACCCCCCTCATGCCTTCAGCAGTCCCTGCACTTACATGCTTTCTTGTATCTCTTAATTATGTGGTTCCCCCACCAAACTGTGTCTTATTCATCTTTACATCCTCAGTGCCTATCACAGTGCTTGACATAAACCTGTTGCTTGGTACCTGTGGAAGGTGTAAGTGGTAAGAGCCTGACCATCAGCAATCTCTTCCTCACTCTGAAAAATAAAGTGATGCATTCAAGCGGCAGGAAGGTGAGGACTAATCCATTTCAGAGATCTGTGACTGGAAGGATTCTTCTCCACAGCCAAGTACACTGCCGTCCTGAACCATTCGTGGTCCTGTGCCATGAGGACATCTTTTCTAACCAGCCTAACCATCTGCCCTGCAAGTAACGGTTGGAAGACTGGGTCAAAAGCCATGGGGAGAAGTCACATGGCCAGTGGGAGGCTCAATAAACTTGCCTGTTTTACAGGAAGTTCATAATTTTATACAATAGTAAATTCCACAGCCTACATGGCAGCCCTTCCCCTTGACCTCCCTCCACAGCTTTATGACTAACCGCTCACCCCCTTGGACTCTACTTGGCAATGCTCACCATGCCTCTGACCCTTCGACCTCCATATTCTTGCTCCCGCTTGCCTGCCTTCTCCGCCTTTGCAATTCCTGCCAATGTTTCAAAAGTAGTTCAGATGGCACTTTTTGTCTACAGCCTTCTCTGTCTCGCCTGGCCAGAAGTGACCTTCCAATAGTTATTCCCCACATAAACCATCTGGAAAGTAATCATATATCAAAATTAATGCATTCGACATCCTTTTTCATGGCCTGGACTGATCTCTGAAATAGTTGTCTGTCATTCTGGTTTTGGTATCTTGTGTCTTCTCCAGGGAACATGAAAGTTCTTGGAGAGCAGAAACATGTTTTACATGTTTCTCCCCCAGTACTCAGTAAATAGGAACTGATGATTTATTTTCTCTTGAAATCCGTGATTCTTCCCAGCCTTTCCATGACAAAGCTCTCCCTCTCATTCCAGGCTCACACAGGGGACTTCTTTTCATTTCTCATTTGCCTTAGATTCAGGCTGTCACCAGGCCACCTGATCTTTCCCCCGGGACACCTGACCGATTGACTTCTCTGCCTGTAGCTCTGCAGGCCCGGCCTGCCCAGCCCGGCCCCACGATCCCGTGCTGCACAGAGGATCGACCAGGAGCCTCCAGACCCCTCCTCCTCTACTCTCTCCAGCTCTCCAAAATCACTTGTACTATGCTGCGCAGCTACTGGTTAAGCAAATCCCCAAATCTCGTGTTCCTTGTGGACTTTTAATAGCACTACAAGGGGGAGGAGCTAACAGACAACACATCTACCAAACGCCTGTGACTCTGAGATAATCGGAAAACTCCCAGAACAATGTGAGATATAAATAGGAACTCCCTTTACTAAAGGCCCACTGCGATTTTTAATCTGGTGTCAGATCGCATGGAACAATTTTGTTCCGTGCACCTTTACAAGAGTGTGATGAAACCAGCTTATTTGTGGTTTAATTTTCCATCCAATATGCTGCTCTGTTTTATGAGCCAGATAACTCTGTGAAGCAATTACAACTAATGACAGACTCAGCAGGTAGCAGAAACTTGTGCATCGGTGACAAAGGACAAGCACATGGGTGGGTCCCCGATGTGCCAAATCAGGGGGTGTGGGACTTAGGTAGGAGGAAAGGGGAGAGGTCTTGGATAAGGAGCTGGTGACTGAGACCATAGCTTTTGAAAATAATCATTTGGAAATTTTGACTGAGAGGCGAAGTAACAAATAAAAGTCACTATCTGGCCTGAATTTCATATTATCACATCGTGGAACAAAATCACAGGTGTCACAGATCACGCCATTACCTCCTTCACAGGTGCTGGCCTTCTACAATGTTCACCTGCGATGGGAACATAATAATTTTACTGAGTGCTCACTGGGTGCCTGCTGCTGTTGGCTTTAAGAGCTTTGTCATAGAACCCTTTGAAACCTCTCCACAACCCTAAATGATTATCGCTATTCTCCTTATACAGATGAAGAAACAGAGTCTGAGAGAGTTGGGGTTTCTAGTCAGAGGTCCATCGCTACAAGTCAGAGCACCAGGATCTGGACCCTGGTGCCTGAGGCCCAGTGGCCAGCTTTCCTCTCTGGCAGCTGACTCCCAGTAGAGTGCTCTCCAGGCCTTGCCTACTGTTTGAAGACTTTAGGATATACTAACCGGTAAGCCTCACAGCAACCCTATGGAAGGGGAACTATTTTTGTCCTCAATATACAGAGGAGGAAACTGAGGCCCAGACACACGATGTGACTCACCTGAGGCCCCATGGCTGCAGACAGCTCTGACAGAAGGGCAGGTCCTCTGGTCCTGAGGCCACACTTCCTGAGCCCCCGTGTCATAGGACCCCAGTCACCAGTCACAGGTGGCAGAGGCAAGGCCACCACATGGAGCTGCTGGGAGATAATGGTCTAAGGCCTTAGTACAGAGGCTGGCACAGGGATGGGTGTCTCCCCCCCACCCCGTACACCCGCTCTCAGGCCTCTCTGCAGACCTCTGCACCCATTCTAGCACCTTCCCCCAGGCTGCTAATACCGTCTGCGGGTTGTTTTTTAGTGTGGAACCTCAGATTCTGTGGACTTGCCTGCCTGCTTGCTCTCAGTTAATAAATTGGAATTGATTTGGCAGCTTTACAAAGAAGGAGAGGCTCGATTCTGTTTTAAAACTGGGATGTGGGGGCGCCTGGGTGGCTCAGCCGTTAAGCGTCTGCCTTCAGCTCAGGTCATGATCCCAGCCTCCTGGGATCGAGCCCTGCATCGGGCTCCCTGCTTGACGGGAGCCAAGCTCCCTCTCCTACTCCCCCTGCTTCTGTTCCCTCTCTCTTTGTGTGTGACTCTCTCTGTGTCAAATAAATAAATAAAATCTTAAAAAAAAAAAAAAAACAAAAAACTGGGATGTCTTGAGGTGGAGGGTAGGGGGAGGCTATGGATGACCCGTTTCTGCAGATCGCCTGGGAAAGCTCAGCTGGAGGGGTAGTTGGGAGAGGGGTGAACGATGTTAGGCCTGAAAGCTCAAAGTCCCGGCCCCCTGCTCTTTCAAGGCAAATGTTATAGAATCTCCAAAAAATAGTTTTTTTTTTTCCTCCAAAAAATAGTTCTAAATGATTTGCATCTGATAGAAGAAAAAAGAAGAGATTAGCCTAGTACTGTGATCAGACAAAAGATGGGAAATGTGGGCTTTTTTTTTTTTTTAAGATTTTATTTATTATTTGACAGAGTGAGCACAAGCAAGGAGAGAGGCAAGCAGAGGGAGGGGGAGAAGCACGTTCCCCACTGAGCAGGGACTCCAATCCAGGAGCCTGGGATCCTGACCTGAGCCGAAGGCAGATGCTTCACCGACCGAGCCACCCACGCGTGCCGAGAAATGCTGTGTTTTCAGATTATGCTGTGCAACATAAAATTAGTCGGGGAAAGAATCTAGGAAGTCAAGCTCCGGACATGAGCGGGGCCTCTGCGTTCCTGCCCCAGCTCTGCTACTCATCACCAGCCCTGTGGCCTGGGGTGAGAAATGACCATCTCCGCCCTCAGCACCCCACTCTGCAAAATGGGGCGGTGGCAGCTCTGCCCTGCCCAGGGGGTGGCTGGGAGAATGACAGGGGTTGTGATTTGTGAAGCACAAAGCACGTGGGCTGCACAGTAAGCTCCCAGGAAGGATTAGCGACTGTCATTACCCTTTACCTGCGAATGACAGCGTGGGAACCTGTGCTCAGGCCCAGGCAGGCAGGGAGTAGGAAAGGAATTGCAGAAAGACTCTGGAAGGGATACAAGTCTTGCTCACTTGTGCTGATACCTCTCCCCAGGCTTTTCTTTATTGCCTGGCTGTTCACCTGCAGGGACAGTCTACCATGAGAGGGGTTTGCTCTGCTATTCTTTACTTTTCGTTGGAGGTCTGCTTCATAATCAAATGTCATTGAAATACTAGGATTTTGTCATGGGTGATTTTTTGTTTGAAATGTATTATCCCTCTCTAGAAGCCATTTTTTTTTAATTCATGTATTAACATTCACAAATGAGAAATAGAAGCTGGGCCATCGGACGGAGAACAAAGTAGAACCAGCTGACACTGCCTTATGGAAAGTCTTTACAGCAAGACCAGCCTGGATTCAAATCCCAGCTAGACCACCATAGGTTCCGTGTCTTTGGGCAGCTGATTAACTCTTCTGTTACTTGTTTCTTCTCATCATTAGGTGAACCAAAGTGTCTTTGCTGCCAGGATGGCAATGAGGTTTAAATGAGACGACACACATCATCACCCCCCTAACCGGCCACACAGTAGGTCCTCAATGAACAGTGACCCTTTTCTTCTGACGATATGGACTACAGGGGGTGGGGGCGTAAGTGGACCATGGGACGCAGGATAAAACTCCAAGACTGAAAACAAGAGTTTTGTGGGGTTGGTGAGAAATTGGTCCTACATCCCCAATCAATAGGGTTCAAAGCAAAATTGAGTAGAGGCTGGGCTCCTTTTCCTCGTTGGCCAGTGGTCTCAGGCCTCCCTAACACACGGACCCCAGAGTGAGCAAGACTCCTTCATTTACGCAGAGAGACGAATGCCAGGCCTTAAACAGAATGACTTGTAAGAACATTTGCACTTTAACTCCCAAAAAGCCTTACGTCAAAACAACAAAATGCCAACGGTCAGATTTTGGCAGACAATGCACAGGAGAGATTTTACTTTTGTTTTTGATTTTTTAGGGGGTTGGGAGGAGCAAATGAGGCCTTTCTCTTACCTCTGACATCACAGCACATAAATGCCAATCTCTTTATTTCCAGTGAAGTCTGTGCGGTGAGTGAAGGGGGGAGGGGTCCATTCTCTTTCAGCACTGCTCGTTCTCAGGAGCTGACTCTGGAGGACCACAGGGACCCTGAGTTGTCACAGCCCAGTAGAGGATGGAACAGGAGCCAGATCCAAAGGCCCAGGATGCTGTATACAGAAGGACATGGCATCAGACGCCTGGAGACGGAGGGAGGAGGAAGAGAAGTGGTCTAGATGTGATGCTAACTTAGGATTTTTAATTAGATTAAGGAGGAAGGCAACATCTTTAACAAACATGCAGAAAAGAAGGCTTCCCATAGCCAGGTGATATGCCCAACACCAGCAGCTGGCCATCAGCAGAGCCGGAGTTCGAACCTAAGTCTGCCTGGTACCAGAGCGCCACACTAGACCAGATATCTGGAAGCTAAGGGGACAACCTGGAGGCTCCCTTCATCTCCATGACGACCAAATCGACCCTAGAGAACACAATAACCGGTGCGTGTGTCTGTGTGCCCCCCATACCATATGAGCACAAGCCTCCCAGCGAGCAGCCCTCGTGCTGGCCCTGTGATCTTGCTGGTCCGTGTGTCTGGGGACGCAGGAGGGCAGGGGCCAGCACCAGTGCTCTTCCGGCCATCCTTCCTTTAGAATTATGTTTTCTAACAATTGGCTTTGACGGCCTCAGCAGACCTGTCTCCCTGGGAGGCCATGCTCTGGCCTGGTCTGGCCCACAGCCAGCCCGGCCTGCCAGCTGCCTGCAGGTCCTTCCTACCAACTCGCTCCGTCCTTCCTACCAACTCGCTCCGCCTCCGTCCTCCCAGGGGCCCAGCATCACACTGACAGTGCCTGTGCTTCTGTAGCTGGCTTCCCTCCCCAGAGCTGGGTCTTTCTCTCTAGGTAAGAGCACAGGAGGCTGCTTCTTATGTGTTGGCCTCTGTTCTTGGGGGACTGTGGAGTAGGAGGAAGAGAAGCGGGAAGATAAAGGTCCCGCACAGACCAACCAGCCCAAGTAGGACCCAGGGAAATGCCCCAGTGAGCAACTCTTTCTTCTTAGGACTGTTGCTTGGGGCTTTGGCTTAAATATTTCACTGTCATTTCTCCTGGAAAATAGATAACCTGAATCAAAAAGTGATGAGGAGGGAAGGAAGAGCCACTTTCCCATCTTGGAGCTCTGGGTGCCTACAGTTAAGAGCTGTGGAGAAGCCGGGGGCGCCTGTGTAGCTCAGTCCATTAAGCGTCTGACTCTTGGTTTCGGCTCAAGCCATGACCTCAAGGTCGTGAGATCGAGTCCTGCACATCAGCCCCACACCCAGCAGGAATTCTGCTTGAGATTCTTTCCTTCTCCCTCTGCCCCTCCCCCAGCTCTCTCTCTCTTTCTCTCTTTCAAATAAATACATATTTTAAAAAAGAAATGTAAAGGGACGCCTGGGTGGCTCAGTTGGTTAAGCAGCTGCCTTCGGCTCAGGTCATGATCCCAGCGTCCTGGGATCGAGTCCCACATTAGGCTCCTTGCTCGGCGGGGAGCCTGCTTCTCCCTCTGCCTCTGCCTGCCATTCTGTCTGCCTGTGCTCGCTCTCTCCCCTCTCTCTCTCTGATAAATAAATAAAATCTTTAAAAAAAAAAAAAAAAGAAATGTAAGGAAGCCTGATAGGAGAGGGGTGGGTCGGGGTGGAGGGGGAAGCCCCTGGGAGGCAAGTTAGAAGGCAGAAATAGAATCTAAATGTTATTTTTCTCCCCATGGGAGATGGTAGCAGCTTCAAACATTTGGGAGTGTCCAGTCTCACCAGAAGATAGTGTCCTGGGACCACACCTGGGTTTATTCTAACGAGATGACTCATGGGGACCACTAGATCAGTTCAAGATGGAGACTGGCCATGCTCAAAAGACCAACCATGTGACTAGAGGTTGGAGGTTTGAGCCACATGATATCAGCACACAGATCTCCAATGGGGGCAGGGCAGCTGCCGACTGAATTCCAAGTGGCCAATGACACAATCCATCATGACTACACAGTAAACCCTCAAGGAAAACTCTGGACACAGAGGCTCAGGTAAGCTTCCAGTTGGTGACCACATCCATGTGCTGGGAGGGTGATTCAGCCTGACTCGATGAAGAAAGGACAAGGAAGCTCTATATTTGAGATCCTTTCAGACCTTTCTCTCTAGGTCTCTTCTTTTGGCTGGTTCTGATTTGTATCCTTCAGAATAATACTGTCAGTGCTCTTCTGAGTTCTTTGAGTCACTCTAGTGAATTAATAAATGAGGGGGTTGTGGACATCCCCAAATTTATAGCCAATTGTTCAGCAAGCAGTATGGATGCCTGTGGCTGGTGAATGAAACGAAGAGAGTCTCTGAAGGACAAGTACCCTTGACCTTTGAAGTCTGTGCAACCTCTGGGTAGTTCGTGTTGGAATGGCATTCCAGCATGTTTTCGATGACCAGATGAATTTCCTCCAGACCAGTGAAGGAGGTCAAAGCAAACTATCTTCTGTCTTCTCCTTGTACTACATTCTCCAAGAGGAAGCCAAGTGTCTTTCTTGTCAGCCGTCTCTTTGGGTAAAGCAGTGGCTGAAGTCCTGGTTCCAGAGCTCATTCTCATGTGAAAGTTGGGGGTATGTTTACATGGTGCCATTGAGTTGACATTTTGGAGTCAAATCAGCTATTTTGGCTGACATAACATGCTAGTGCTGAGGAGTGAATTGATCACTGAATAATCAAACTCATTCGGTGTTTTTAAAGTGGAGATAATTTCATACAGTTCAGACACAGCCCAATTATTTTGTTGTTAAGAAAAATGAGTTGGCTTGGCCCTTTGCAATCCAATCGGTTGCTTGGCAATCAACTTGCCAATAGTTTTTGCCTCCCCATTTTTCTCTCTGATTTTAATTGTAGCACTGGAATAAAAGGATAGTCCACCCATCTGCTGCCTTGGATTTTGATGCTTAATTTAAAAAGTCAATCCTTAGCCTGCCTTTTTTTTTTTAAATTCCCAGACAAAAAGAATCCAACCATTATTTCACATCCCCTTTATTTCCCTCCTTTCACCTTGCATCTCCCAATCTTCTCTAGTATCTCTTTCTTTTCTTCCTCTTTTATTAACAAAAATATGAAAACAAATTAAATGTACTAAGGATTTAGCCAGTGCCTCTGTATATAATTTGATTTACCCCTAATTTACTATCTATCTGGTTCCATCAACATTACATTTTATCCTGTGTATAGTTTACCAAGGCCACTTCAAACTTTTCTCCATATTTTAAGGGCCTAGTAACAATATTAAAGGTCACAGAATTTGCCCAAGATTACTACTATTGCTTCTCCTTTTAATTGGGAGTTTCTTAACTTTTAGCTACTTATAGTAAAACATGGGTAGATCATATCCATAGCCTTTTCTAAGAGGCATTGTCCTATCCAAAGCCCTATTGAAATGGCAGCCCTTGATATGTCCCTATTACCTCTGTCCTCATCTGCTTGGACTGGAAATAGATACCTGTCTCAAGGGCTGCCTATCCAGGCTTATTACATGACCTATTGTAAAAAGCAGAGCTCATGCAGGGATCCACTGAGCCAACCAGATTCTTGCTCACATTAGGAGACGTTACATTGGGAGACACATAGGCTTTTCACCATGGGGCCTGAGGTACACTGGGTTAGGTTATGACTAGCCTTGAGCAAGTTGAAGTTAAGAACAAGCCAAAATTGTGAGGAAATATAAACTATGATTAAACAGAAGATATAACATAGAAGGGTGTTAGTAAATATATATATAGTTAATATATAGTTAAATATACTGGGAGGAAAGCTAAAGTATGCATAAAGAGAGGAACAGAAACTAAGGAGCTGGTCATGTTGCTTCAATGGAAGATCATGAAGATCCAACATCTCCAAGTGCCAAGGTCCCAAGAGCTGTCTTGCCCAGCTCTAACCTCTGTGTGGACTGATCATACTGTGCTTTCTTAGAGGAGAACTTCTTCCTTTCCCCTTGTTTCTTGCAATAACCGTGGCTTTTCTCTTTACATGACCCAGCTATCAGTGTTATCCTGGTAACTCCTTGTGCCCTCATCTGTTGCTCCCACCTGTGCTTAGGCTGTAGACAAACTGACCAGAAGATTGTCAGGGAGTCATATTACTTACATGTTGCTGTAGTTCTGCCTCAGTGATCATCTAACTTCTCCTCACTATGCCCCTTCAACAGGGGCCATCTACTTAGTCAAGAAGCCCCTCTTCCTGGACTGGCTGTCTAGCAGGAGTGCCTGAAGGATTCAAGGTAAAAACAAATAAAGATGCATTGATTGTGTGAATTATAATCCTTTGTCTACACGTTTGGATTCACCTGATCATTGACTTCCAAGAGATCTCTTTGTTATATGTGACACCCACCTTCTGCTCTGGGATTCTTGGTTTGTAAGTGATTCATGAAGGCGAGGTAGCAGGCCTACTCTCCCAACTCAAAGAAAGTAATGCCAGAGAAAGCTTAATGACACATTATCCCTCCTATTACTTCTTAGCCTCTGGTTATCCTGCAAGACTTGAGCAAGGCTCTGGGTGTGATCAGAGCCGTAAGATGGGAAGAGGGGGATATTCATGAACTTTGCCTCACCCTGGGCATTGTTGGGATAAAAGAGGCCAATATTTCACCTCCAGAGGGTCAAGAGTAAAAAGCACCTGAACCAAATGCAGATGTGCACATCCATAGTGGGGCTGAAAAGCAGCATCTGAAGTCACTGGGCTGTTCTCACTGCTTTCACGTAGCATTGTCCCAAGTCCTCCACCACAGTGGGGACTTGTCCAGTGTCCAAATATATGAAGGGATTTTGTTCCCCACCTGTGCAATGAATAACTGTCCAAGGATACACCCAGTAATCTGTAGTCTCCTAGCAATAATGACTTAATAGTAAATGTATTTATTCATTGGGAGTTGGTGGAGTTGGTCATCCTGGACCATACCTCACAGTTCTCGATCTGGGCCCTCGCACCATGGCTGATCCTGGGAGTTCAGTTTCATCTCCCTCTCTCACTGGTGCAAGTCATTATGTAGTTGTCCAGATCAGGATAATGTCCTTCCACTTATAAGGGCCAACTCCGGGCCAGGCGGAGTGGGTTATCTGGTCAACCTAGTATGTGTCAGCTGTGCACCTGAATCATCACCGAGCATATCAAGGACTCCACTCCACAACTCTTTGCAGGCTTGACTCATGTGGCAGCTTCCCCAGAGAACGCCCACGGCTCCAGGTACTGCTCCCAAGCTGGTGGCCGCCTCCATGTAGACACACAAACAGTCAGTCGCTAGGCTTGCTGAACTCTGCTTAAAGATACAGGGCCTTGGACACACCTCTGTCCTCTGGGTCTCTGGTTTCTGCCATGACAATGTGGTACAGTGAACCTACCCAGGGTTCATTTAATGGTGTTATGAAAATTGGGCCACTCTTAGAAAATGCAGCGCCTGATGTGAAAGAAAAGGGGAGGAGGCAAGAGACTTATATACAAAGCAACGTTCTCCAGGCCAGACCCTGGATTCCTGAGCCCAGCCCCAGAGATTCTGTTTTAGGGGGTCTGATAGTGTCCTGTGCTACTGTCTTTTAAAAGACATCTCAGATGATTCTGACAGGGATGGGAAGCACTCTTTAGGTATACACACACAAATACACACACAGACAGACACACACACACATATGCACGTGCACATAAATATTCTGGGACTGGAAAAGGTCTTATCTTAGAAGAAAGGATACCTGACATTAGCTAATGAAATGATACTGTGTAAATCATCTCTCTTCCCCAAGCCCCATCTGGAAAATAAACAGTTTGGATTAATCTCTCTCCAAGATCTTTACAGCTCCAAAGAACACTGATGCTGTGAATACTGTAAGAACCTCTTTGCCCTCGGACTTCAATTTTCCTTTCGATAAGTAGTTGTTAATTGAAAAGAACTAAACAATTGGGCCAACCCAGGAGGGTATTTTTAAGATCTTCCTCCCACATATTTAGAAGTGTAGGTAAAGTGAGCATGTAGTGGGAGTACAAATTAAAGAAGACACACCAGCTAAGTGGTAATTTAAACCTTCCCCGTCGAGTAAATATAATGAACCTCACAGCAAACCATAAACAGAGAAACTCCACAGCCATGTGCTGTGGGAGTTGCCGTAGGGAAGGGAGTCAGTGCTGGGAGAAGCCGCTGACTAGCAAGAAAGGAGTGGGGAAATGTCAGTGTTGGGAGTCGAAACAAGATGGTGGCTACCAGTGAAAGGAAGCAGGTCCTCTTCCCCTGAGCCCAGAAGGGAATTTAGGCATTCTTTGGTTTCAGGCAGAGATCAAAATAGAGAGGCAAAAATTACCCAGTAACTCAGGGACTCAACAAAGCAGGAAGCAAAGGGCCTGAGGCCACAGAAGAAGAGGTGGTATTTAAAGTGAGTGAAACTGAAAGAATTTTCTTATCCTCTGTCAGGAGCTGGTCATGGCTTTGTGAGAAGGACTAGCCCTCATAAATAATTAAAAATGTATTAAAAAGAGGATATTTCTAGTCTGAGAGCTTGGGGAAGACAGAAGTGGGTACATTTAATAAGATTCCTGGGAAGGTAAGGAAGCAGAACACAAACCAAGTCTATCTCAAGGTCTTAATGAAATAAAGTCTGAGCAATTGTGGGTTGAAGCACATGGATTTTGTAAACAGAAATCCTAAATCTCAGTGATTATGTGCAGACTTGCCAAATAGTATTTAATGGCAATTACATCCCATTTTCCATAAATCAAATTTATTCATGTAAATTTGAGGTGCTTATTTTATAAGAGATATTCTCAAAAGCACTGAGAAAAATAAAGCAGGCCACAGGATAATATTTGGGGGTAGGGAAAGCTATCATAGTGACATTTTTTTTTTTTTAAAGGAAGTGGTGTTATCAATTGTGAACCGAAACTTTTTCAGATTCCTTCCCTTTTGAAAGAAAAACTAAAACATGAATTATCAAAGTGCCATAGGAGCTCTCAAATCTCAGAGGAGATGGACAGCTTCTCTCTAGCTCTGGGGTACTAACTTTCCCCAAGTAATACCTTATGTATTTCCTCATAGATAGACATCACTGCTCTTTTGGACATTATCAATTTTTCCCTCATATCATAGGCTTAACCTCGTCTAAAGCTTTCCCAAGTCTCTGAAACACTGAAAATATTATCAACAGCCACTGTTTTACATTTCCAAACCAGTCATATCACTCTTCTATATTTCACGAGTCAGTTCTTTGAATTTTCAGTATCTGACATGACCATCACCAGCTTTCTTAACTTCTTGCCATCTGACTTTTGGACTCATGAAAACCATCAGTGACCCCTTCTTATGTACACACAATGACACTACTGGGGTCCCATCCTTAGCATCTCTCCCTGACAGCCTCTCTGTCTGCAAGCCTTCCTTAATGTTCTTTCTTGCCTTGGCTTAAGAAATCACTTCTAGTTCTCCTCATTTATTTGCTCCCTCATTCTGTCTGTTAGTGAGCCCAAAGTCCAATGACACCAGGGGTAGGATAGGCATGTAAGTGACAGGGGCCAGCCAGGGATAAATGAGAGCTAAGGGTGTGCCAAATAAAGTTGATGGGGGGTGGCCATTACTGAGTTCTGACCAATGATTGCACTCAGGGAAAAGGAGGCTCATTTTTCAAGACACTCCAGAAATCTAGATTTTTATGGGGAATCTCCTTCTTTTTACACACATTAAAAATTAATTCAAAATTTTATCTTACGATAAAACTGGGAAAGGCTGGGATTAGCCTGCACGTGGTGTGTTTGCCACCTCTGCTCCACACCGGCTGCCCCATTCTACACATCGGTTCCATGTACCACTGTGGCCAACAAGGTCATGTGTGAAGTTGGGAGTGAACTAAGACCATGGATATAGTTGCTCAATATAGAATAGATACAAGTTCTTGTTTGGTGCTAAGAAATACCATGTAGAAGTTTCCTCAAAGGGGGCTGGAGAATCAGAAGGGAAATTCAGGAGAGGGAAATGGAAGCTGAATTTTGGGAGTCTTCGCTGAACTTTGTTGGCTGCAAATGAAAAGAGTACCTGGGCATCCAACAGTATTGAAGGTGGAACACGAGCACACTTGGGATCCAAGACAGTTCTAGCAACCTGGTTTTCCATCTAGCAACCAGGAGCAGGATCCTGGTGCTATTGTCTGGTGCAACAAGACTCGATGATCAGATTCCAGCTTCGTTAGGCACCTCCCTTCCTGGGTTCTCCTTCGAACTGGTGGACATTTGCCCACAGCTCCAATTTAATTCCCTCAGGGAAAAATTCTATTTGGCTTACTTAATCACCTTCTGACCTTGTTGGAACATTGCTTTTGTGCAGACTGCTTCAGAGACTGTATGCCAGGTAGAAATTTGATTCCCATGAGTATCTGCCCATGGGCCAAGGGTTCCCAGCCCTCAGGTCTGCTCTGTTGCCAGGGGTGGGGGAGATTGTCTAGTAGGTTAGAAGTCTTCTTAGACCTGATTCCAACAAGGGGTTTGGGGGATCTCCCACATCAACAAATAATTCTCAGACACCAGCTGGGGGTCCTACAGTTTGACTCAGCTCTGACACTATTTACCCAGAGACAGCATCAGAGTCCACAGGTTAAGAGTTCTGTCCTATGAGACTATACCCCACCGACATTTCAAATGTCAGATGCAAGCCCTGGCTGTTACCTGAGCTTCTGACTGACTGACTATAAATCAGAGGTTCTTACGACCCCCTTCTTGGGTTCAGTTAACTTGCTAGAATGGCTTATAGAACTCAGAGAAACATTTTATTTAACTAGGTCACTGGTTTATTATAAAAGGATATAACTCCACAACAGCCAGACAGAGAAGATGCTGAGGGCAAGGCATGGAAAAGGGCCTCTTGGGGCTACCTCCACTTGTTCACCAACCTAGAAGATCTCCAAACCCTGTCATTTGGGGCTTTTATGGGAGAGTTCTTTACAAAGGCATAATTTTTTTTTTAAAGATTTTATTTATTTATTTGACAGAGAGAGATCACAAGTAGGCAGAGAGGCAGGCAGAGAGAGAGAGAGAGAGAGGAGGAAGCAGGCTCCCTGCTGAGCAGAGAGACCGATGTGGGATTCTATCCCAGGACCCTGAGATCATGACCTGAGCCGAAGGCAGCGGCTTAACCCACTGAGCCACCCAGGCGCCCCCTACAAAGGCATAATTGATTAAATCATTGACCATTAGCAGTTGATTCAACCTCCAGGACCTCTCTCGTTCTCCCCAGAGGTGGAGGTGGGGTAAGGGGTGGGCCTGAAAAATGCCAACCTTCAACTCATGCCTTGGTTCTCCTGGCAACTAGGCCCCATCCTCAGGTGGGTCCAAAAGTTATCTCATTAACAGAACAAGAGACACTTTCGTCACTCTCAACATTTACGAAATTCCAAGAGTTCTTGGTATACGTGAGTTAGGAACTATGGTGGAAGACAAAATATATATGAGAAATACATCTTGGTTATCTAAATGAATTTTACTGCTTGACTAGGAAAGGAATTTCAGAGGGAAGAAGGAACTCAGCAAGATTTATACTATAATTTGTATAAAACAAAACGTGCTCAGACCTAGTCAGCTCAGAGAGCAAGGGCATGAATTACAACAGAGAAAAGGGAAATCTAAGAAGGCTGTTATTTTTGTGAAGGTACAAAAAAAAACCCAAACCAAGATGCCTACAAAGGCATAATTGATTAAATCATTGACCATTAGCAGTTGATTCAACCTCCAGGACCTCTCTCGTTCTCCCCAGAGGTGGAGGTGGGGTAAGGGGTGGGCCTGAAAAATGCCAACCTTCAACTCA